>NC_073388.1:35686623-35986623 GCF_028641065.1 Leucoraja erinaceus
TACTGGATTTTTAGTTCTATTTAAAGAGGCAGGCGAAGATTTAAAAAGCTAGATTTAAAACATCATCAATCTAAGCTTTCAGTTAAGTTTCTGCTGTGGATTTGATCACTGCCATTGACTAAAAATTATTGCTTGGCTTCAGTAGCCCATTAACTTCTGAATATACAGTCACTGTCAACATTATAAGGAACAGCCACAAGGGATTTAATTAATATTCATTGAATTACTGATGATCACCTTATCTGAATACTAATTTGTTGTTCAAACTTGTAATTGTTTTAACTCTCTTTCTAAATTGCAAAATCTAGAATGCCTCAGTATACAGTTACATGTCTGAAGGAGAAAAATGCTGCACACTCGAACCCCATTCAGCAATGTATACTTTAGGTACTTCATCCTCATCTTTTCACATTTAATTAACATTGACAGGAGTCGTTCGACACTTCTGCTCTTCTTATTGCAGTTTATTGCCAATTGACTGAAAAATGGATTCCATGAAAACGGATTCTATGAAAACTTTTGAACTGCAATGTGCAGTAATGATTATTGGCCGTCCAATGTTATGATATTCATTTCACTAAATACCATAATGTTCGTTAGATTTAATTGTATGTTGATGACACCTGGTCTTATCACGTCACCCATTTGAATCCTCTGCTCACCTGCAGGTGCATGATTAGGTTCGTTCAAAACTGGGAAGGACCACATTTTTCATCAGCTAATCAATAGGAATAGTAAAACCACTGCCTTAGCCTGCACCACAAACACCATAACTTGACCGTGACCATCCATGGTAATAAGGTGAAAGCCATGGTTCCCAAACTTGGCACCCAACAACTTCCAACTGAGATTCCAGAATCAGTTCCTCTTTGCAACTCTGTAACATCACTTGCTTTAGTTTTTACATCAAACCCATCCGCAGCCAAGTCCCATGTCACCTGCTCATCCACGGACAGGTGTTCCAAAGCTCTCCCCACCAAGCTTGAATTACCTATTCAGTATGCTGGCCTTCATCTGTTTTTTACTGACCTTTTGGCTTCAAATCACCAATGCCTCCAGTTCGAAATTTTTACTAGTTCCAAGTCACTTTACTGCTTTATTTTGCCCACTACACAACACAATACAATACACAATACACAATACACAATACAATTTATTTGTCACTTGAACCTCATAGAGGCTCAAATGAAATGTTGTTTCTGCAGTCATACACACAAGAAAAAAAGACCCAAGACACAACACAATTTACACAGACATCCATCACAGCGCATCTCCTCCTCGCTGTGATGGAAGGCAAAAAAACTTATCTCTCCCCTGCACTCCCCATTCCCCTCCCGATGTCAGAGTCAAAGCCCCCGGCGGGCGATGGTAATTGCCCCGCGGCCATTAATGCCGCGCCGGGTGATGCAAGGCCGCGCTCCGGGTCTTGTTGTTGGAGCCCCCGGCGGGCGTTAGCAAAGTCCCGCAGCCGTTGAAGCCGCGCCGGGCGATGTCAGGCCCCGCTCCAGGTACTCCTCGACCCCGCGACTCGGGCGGGTGAAGTCGCCGTTGCGGAAGCCCCGAAAAGCGGTCTCCCAGCAGGGACCCACGGGCTCCCGGTGTTCCTGTCTGCCAGACCTGTGGTAAGCCTCCGAATCTCCGGGGTCAGGTTGCAGCCGAGCGCCACCACAGCTCCACCCGCTCCGGACTCGGACAGCTCCATGATGGTACGTAAGTCCGCAGCTCCGTAACTGGAGCCCCAGGTCGTTCCTGCTGGAGGCCGCTCCACGTTGCAGTCCCAACGACAACAGAGACCCGACAGGGAAAAGGTCGGGTTCTCGGGCAGGGAAAAGATTTTAAAAGTTTCCCCCACACACCACACACACACACACACACACCACACACACCACACACACACACACACACACACACACACACACACACACACACACACACACACACACACACACACACACACACACATCACACAAAAAACACAACACACATTAACCCCCATCAAAAAAAAAAAAAAACGACATTAAAACGGGAAAAAAATAACAAAAAGACAGACGGACTGCAGAGGCCGCTGCAACGTGAGTCGCGCCGCCCACCGGACCATTAGAAACATAGAAACATAGAAATTAGGTGCAGGAGTCGGCCATTCGGCCCTTCGAGCCTGCACCGCCATTCAATATGATCATGGCTGATCATCCAACTCAGTATCCCGTACCTGCCTTCTCTCCATGCCCCCTGATCCCCTTAGCCAGAAGGGCCACATCTAACTCCCTCTTAAATATAGCCAATGAACTGGCCTCAACTACCCTCTGTGGCAGAGAGTTCCAGAGATTCACCACTCTCTGCGTGAAAAAAGTTCTTCTCATCTCGGTTTTAAAGGATTTCCCCCTTATCCTTAAGCTGTGGCCCCTTGTCCTGGACTTCCCCAACATCGGGAACAATCTTCCTGCATCTAGCCTGTCCAACCCCTTAAGAACTTTGTAAGTTTCTATAAGATCCCCTCTCAATCTCCTAAATTCTAGAGAGTATAAACCAAATCTATCCAGTCTTTCTTCATAAGACAGTCCTGACATGCCAGGAATCAGTCTGGTTTTCTGCACTCCCTCTATGGCAATAATGTCCTTCCTCAGTTTTGGAGGCCAAAACTGTACGCAATACTCCAGGTGTGGTCTCACCAAGACCCTGTACAACTGCAGTAGAACCTCCCTGCTCCTATACTCAAATCCTTTTGCAATGAAAGCTAACATACCATTCGCTTTCTTTACTGCCTGCTGCACCTGCATGCCTACCGTCAATGACTGGTGTACCATGACACCCAGATCTCGCTGCATCTCCCCCTTTCCCAATCGGCCACCATTTAGATAATAGTCTGCTTTCCCGTTTTTGCCACCAAAATGGATAACCTCACATTTATCCACATTATACTGCATCTGCCAAAACATTTGCCCACTCACCCAGCCTATCCAAGTCACCTTGCAGTCTCCTAGCATCCTCCTCACAGCTAACACTGCCCCCCAGCTTAGTGTCATCCGCAAACTTGGAGATATTGCCTTCAATTCCCTCATCCAGATCATTAATATATATTGTAAATAGCTGGGGTCCCAGCACTGAGCCTTGCGGTACCCCACTAGTCACTGCCTGCCATTGTGAAAAGGACCCGTTTACTCCTACTCTTTGCTTCCTGTTTGCCAGCCAGTTCTCTATCCACATCAATACTGAAACCCCAATGCCATGTGCTTTAAGTTTGTATACTAATCTCTTACCTTGTCAAAAGCCTTCTGGAAGTCCAGATACACCACATCCACTGGTTCTCCCCTATCCACGCTACTAGTTACATCCTCGAAAAATTCTATAAGATTTGTCAGACATGATTTACCTTTCGTAAATCCATGCTGACTTTGTCCAATGATTTCACCACTTTCCAAATGTGCTGCTATACCATCTTTAATAACTGACTCTAGCAGTTTCCCCACTACCGATGTTAGACTAACTGGTCTATAATCCCGTTTTCTCTCTCCCTCCCTTCTTAAAAAGTGGGGTTACGTTTGCTACCCGCCAATCCTCAGGAACTACTCCAGAATCTAAAGAGTTTTGAAAGATTATTACTAATGCATCCACTATTTCTGGAGCTACTTCCTTAAGTACTCTGGGATGCAGCCTATCTGGCCCTGGGGATTTATCGGCCTTTAATCCATTCAATTTACACAACACTACTTCCCGGCTAACCTGGATTTCACTCAATTCCTCCAACTCCTTTGACCCGCGGTCCCCTGCTATTTCCGGCAAATTATTTATGTCTTCCTTAGTGAAGACGGAACCAAAGTAGTTATTCAATTGGTCCGGTCCTTGTTCCCCATAATCAATCACCTGTTTCTGACTGCCCTACATTTGTTTTAACTAATCTCTTTCTTTTTCTAAAAACTTTTGCAGACAGTTTTTATGTTCCCTGCCAGTTTTCTTTCATAATCTATTTTTCCTTTCCTAATTAAGCCCTTTGTCCTCCTCTGCTGGTCTCTGAATTTCTCCCAGTCCCCCGGTATGCTGCATTTTCTGGCTAATTTGTACGCATCATCCTTCGCTTTGATACTATCCCTGATTTCCCTTGTTATCCACAGATGTACTACCTTCCCTGATTTATTATTTTGCCAAACTGGAATGAACAATTTTTGTAGTTCATCCATGCAGTCTTTAAATGTCTTCCATTGCATATCCACCGTCAACCCTTTTAGAATTAATTGCCAGTCAATCTTGGCCAATTCACGTCTCATACCCTCAAAGTTACCTTTCTTTAAGTTCAGAACCATTGTTTCTGAATTAACAATGTCACTCTCCATCCTAATGAAGAACTCAACCATATTATGGTCACTCTTGCCCAAGGGGGCACGTACAACAAGATTGCTAACTAACCCTTCCTCATTACTCAATACCCAGTCTAAAATAGCCTGCTCTCTCGTTGGTTCCTCTACATGTTGATTTAGATAACTATCACGCATACATTCCAAGAAATCCTCTTCCTCAGCACCCCTGCCAATTTGATTCACCCAATCTATATGTAGATTGAAGTCACCCATTATAACTGTTTTGCCTTTGTCGCACGCAGTTCTAATTTCCTGTTTGATACCATCTCCAACTTCACTACTACTGTTAGGTGGCCTGTACACAACACCCACCAGCGTTTTCTGCCCCTTAGTGGTTCTTTTCTGCCCCTTAGTGTTTCAATTAACTGCCTTGTTCATTCTGAGGTCTCCTGCATTTGCTGCCATCTTTACCCGATCATGGGATTGCTAACAACACACCTCCCCCTTCCTCCGACAGGTATCTCCCTCAATGGCTCCTAACATTTTTGGTTGTTGTACCATATTCATCTTTTTACCTAATTGCAAGTTGTTAATGCTGTGGATGGCCACATAATTAATCCCCAACAACACAAATATCAGACTGAAACACGTGTTTTGCGCATGTTAGGAAACAATCAGGGTATTTATTTTTGGACTATGCACATTCTCCCTGTGATCATACGGGTTATTTTCAAGGTGACATGATTTCATAGAAACATAGAAACATAGAAAATACGTGCAGGAGTGGGCCATTCAGCTCTTAGAACCAGCACCGCTATTCAATATGATCATGGCTGATCATCCAAAATCAGTACTTCGTTCCTGCTTTCTCTCCATATCCCTTGATACCATTAGCCCTAAGAGCTATATCTAACAGGTATTTCTAAGAGCTATTTCTTCCCACGTCCCAAAGATGTGGGGGTTCATAAATCAATTGGCCAGTGTAAATTGTTCTCAATATAAACCTGGGGTTATTAACGGAAATATTAATGGGAATGAGACTGCTCTAAGCTGGCAGAAACCTGATGGGCCATAAGGACGCTATATGTCATAAAGGAATATTGAAATATTTGCAAAGCAAACAAACCCAGACAATGTAATATTTATGTGCTATTTTGACATACCATTAATGCCTGGTTCTCTCATTTATGCTATGTTGTGGTTTTGATAATTCTGTGGTTTTAGGGGAAAGACAATCAATCAAAAATAAATGTGAAAACAAAAAACTGGACCACCCAGAGAAAGCCCCACATGGTCACAGGAAGAAAGTGCATAGTCTACACAGATAGTGCCAGAGGACAGGGTTGAACCTTGGTCACTGGAGCAGCACTGAATCAGCAAATGATCCCCATCTAAAGCAAATCTTTAATCAGGAACAAAGCCTAACTCCAACCTGATCAGCTAGGTCCTTCTGGTCCCCTGGTGGGGATCAGAACCTCTCATACAGAACAGAAGAAAGAAATGAAGACATTCTCCCCCACTCAACTAGCAGTCAGAACTGTCAAGCAAGGTTTTTTAAATATATCTGGAATTCAGAATCATTTAAAACATCAAATCAATAGTTTTCAACATTTTTAAACTGTTAATACTAAGATATTTAACTCATGTAACCAAACAATCAAAACAAATATAATAAATAATGATAAAATACCAATATTTGTGAATGGGCCAGACATAAGCAGCAAGCCTTGATAACCTCTAAGACTATAATATATCTCTCTTATTGTGTTCAGGTCCCTCCATGAGAATGAAGTGTGAGACAATGGCAGAAAGAAGGGTCTCGACCCGAAACGTGGCCCATTCCTTCTCTCCAGAGATGCTGCCTGTCCCGCTGAATTATTCCAGCATTTTGTGTCTACTCCTCATCTCTTCCCGTGTATGTCCTCCTTTATACTCCCTCTACTTCCTCTTCCTGTACTTGTCTTCCTTTCACTCTAGTTTTCACCTTCACCCTGCCTACCTTTCCTATTGATCCTCTTTCACCACCTCCTGGCATTCCTCATCCTCTTTGTGTGCATTTATTTTCCTCCATGGCCATTCCACTCATCCTTTCTCCCTTTTACTGTGATCCCTCTTCTCTCCCACTCCACTGTTTTGACGCTGCAGAGGATACACAGGGATTCCAAGTGCCCAGTAATCTGGGTGGAAGCAAGAGTTGGAATGGACAGCCAGCTACCTACAGTGACAAGAGATCAACATACCAGGCAGCTTCATTCGCATTTCTGGGGGGAATTGGAGTGGTGGCCTGCAGGGCTGCCAGTCAGCAGCAGGGGTATACTTTCTTTCCAATATATATTGACCAAATGTCCGGCAATACTGACAATTATGCTGGTTCTAATCATGGCCCAGGACTATATCTAAAAAGCTAAAAAAGCATTTTAACAAGAAAAGACATTTTGAATGCGATGTTTTAAATTCTACCCCTCCTGTTCATTATCTATAAAATTATATTTTTCATGAATGCATCCCATACATCCTCCATACTACTAACAGAGAACAAATCATTTAGAATAACGGCTTAAAATCTGAAATATAATTTTCAAATAATTATAATCACTGAGAAATAATCTCAGGAAGTCTAAGGGTTCAAGAGGCATATTAATACAGATCTGATTCTGGTCATCTCGTGTATATTTTTACAGTGTATTTCTATCAACAGCACCATATGACTTATTGCACAGCTTCAGCTCATTTTGCATGTGTTTAATTCTGTCCTCGTCATTATCTCCAGGGATACAGCACGCATGTGGCAGGGAATACATCACCTAACAAACCTCAGGGGCAGCAGGGACCCACCAACAGCTGCAAATACATCGCTGGCAGAGAGGAGCTCAACCACTTTTTTTCCCGTTTCGACAGAGGTCCGAATGAAAGAACCTCTCTCCAACTGGACCCTGCTGACCAGCCACTTACCCTCCAGTTAGAGGAGGTAAAGCGGGCCCTGAGAACTGTTAATGCTAGTAAGGCTGCTGGCCCGGATGAGATCCTAGGCAGGGTGCTCCGGGAATGTGCTCACCAGCTCGCTGGGGTATTCACAGACATTTTTAACCTTTCCCTAGCACACTCCTCCGTGCCAGTGTGCCTGAAAACCACCACTATCATCCCGGTGCCCAGGCAGAAAAACATCAACTCCCTCAATGACTACAGGCCCGTTGCTCTTACATCTGTAGTCTCCAAGTGCTTTGAAAGGCTGGTCCTAGGTCACCTTAAATTATCTCTCCCCCCCTCACTCAACCCACACCAGTATGCATATAGGGCTAATAGATCTACAGAGGATGCCATAAACACTGTCCTCCATGCTGCACTACAACACCTAGAGGAGAAAAGATCATATGTCAGGATGCTTTTTGTTGATTACAGCTCAGCTTTTAATACAATCATACCCAGCAAGCTGATCACAAAAATGCTAGACCTTGGCCTCAGCAATCAACTGTGTCGGTGGATATTGGACTTTCTCAGTGAACGCCCACAGACGGTGAGACTTGGACCCTACACCTCGACATCCCTGACCCTCAGCACAGGAGCACCGCAGGGCTGTGTGCTCAGTCCGCTCCTCTACGCCCTATACACACATGACTGCTTGCTCCATCACCCCGCAAATAGGATCATAAAATTTGCGGACGATACAACCGTGGTGGGGCTCATCTCAAATGGGAATGAGGTTGCCTATAGAGAGGAGGTGTACAGACTTTCTGAGTGGTATGCTCACAACAATCTCTCTCTGAACACTAAAAAGGCAAAGGAGATCATAACTGATTTCAGGCGACATAGAGAATTTCTGGGGATCAACATCAGTGAGGATCTTAAATGGTCTGTGAACTTTGCTGTAGTTGTAAAAAAGGCACAACAGAGACTTTACTTCCTCAGAACACTGAGGAAGGCCCAATGGTCTGCTAAACTGCTGGAGTCTTTCTACCGCTGTTCGGTAGAAAGCGTACTGACTTACTGCATAACTGCCTGGTTTGGGAACTGTTCAGCAGCTAACAGAGCAGCTCTCCAGAGGGTGATAAAAACTGCCCAGGGTATCATTGGACTCCCCCTGCCCCCTCTGGAGGACATTTACCACTCCAGATGCCGCAGCAGGACCTGTAATATTGTGAAAGACATTACACATCCTTGTCACCACCTTTTCACACTGCTGCCCTCAGGAAAAAGGTACAGGTCACTAAAGTTACGCACTGCCAGACTCAAGAACAGCTTTTACCCATCAGCAATCTTGGAACTGAACTCTGTCTCGGGAGCGGGTTATGGGGAAGGAGAGGGGGTGGGAGACAGTGTTAATTTATGTAAATGTGAATCCATGGGTGGGTTTGGGGAGGGAGGGAGTGTAAAAAGTATGAGTATGTGAATGCTTGAAGTTCTTTTAAATGGAGAGACACAGTAATCTCGTTGTATGTGACACATGCAATGACAATAAAGCATTCTGATCCTGATCCTATACCATCCATCTTTCACAGTCATATCAATTAATGCATTGGCTAATTTATTGCTGGTACAATGGTTCCTGAACAAGAGCCATGATCACTGGAGCATTGCTTCGGAACAAATTGTAATTTGCTGAAATTACTCTGCAGGTTACATCATTATCTTTTCACCTCTGAAATCCAGGACTGAATCCATGTCAGGTGACAGGAGGAAGGTTTCCCATCTTTAACAACGGTACAAATTCCAGGCAAAATAAAAACAGAAAATGCTGGAAATATTCCAATATCAGGCTGCATCTGTGAAGAGAGAAAGCGAGTTGATTTTTCAAGTTAACAATCAGAAATAAATTACTTGGACATAAACATAGATTGGTCAGTTAGTAAATTTGCAGATGACAACAAGATTCGTGGGGGGGAAATCTTGACTGTGAAGCAGGCTGTCAAAGTATACAACGGGATATATATCGGCTAAAGAAATGGGCTGGGAAATGGCAGATGGAGCTTATTCTGAGGAAGTGTGAAACGTTGCACTTTGGGAGGTCATATGTAAGAGAAAATATACAATTAATGGCATGATCTTCAACAGCATTGTTGACCCGAGGGATCTTGGGGTCCAAGTCCATAACTCCCTGAATGTGGCAACACAAGTAAATAGAGTTACAGTATAAAGAAGGCATATAGTATTCTTGCATTCATAGGTCAGGGCATTGAGTAGAAGTGTCCGAAACTCCTGATCCAGCTTCATTGGACTTTGTTTAGGCTGCATTTGGAGTATTGCATAGAGCTCTGGTCACCCCATTACAGTGAGAATGTAAAGACTTTGGAAAGGATGCAGAGGAGGTTTACCAGAATGATGCCAAGGTTAGAGGATATTAGCTACAGGGTGGACAGATTTGGATTGTTTTATCTGGAACACCGGATGTTGTGGGGAGACCTGAAAGAAGTATATAAAATTCTGAGGGACATAGATAGGGTAAATAGACAGAACCATTTTTCCAGGATGGAGAAATCAATTACCAGAGGGCATGGCTTTATGTGAGATGGGCAATGTTTAAAGGAGATCTACGAGGCAAGTGTTTCACACAGAGGGCGGTGACACCAGAAAATGCTGTCAGGGCTGGTCTTTGAGGAAGATAAAACCATGGTATTTAAGGGACTTTTGGATAGGCATATGGATATGCAGGGAATGGAGGGATATGGATTATGTACAGGCAGGTAAAAGTTGGTCTAGGCAGCATGTTGGGCACTGACATTGTGGGCCATATGGTCTGTTCCTGTGCTGTATTGCTCTATGTTCTAACACATGAATTATGTGGACAACCACATTCACATTCACTTTCTAAGCGTGTCAAACCTGAAATGTCCGAAATTAATCAGTATTCTTATATTGGCAGATTGTAATTTGGCTTAAAATATTTCCCTGAAAAGAATCGGCACTGCTCTTCTGAAAATCACAACAGCAATGTTGTGAGATTATAAAGTGTTTTGATGTACAATGCATAACTGCCAATGCTGTTCTTTGGCAAAATTAAAAAATATTTTGTTTCCTGGTGTCCTTTAAATATTCAAAACAACTGTGGCTATTAGGATAAGAATGATTGATATCAGTCATAATAATTCAAGACTTTCATTTTGGATGAAATGAGACAAGTCATCAAGGTGAATATACAAGCTAATTCTTTATTCAATATGTAAAGCACCCCAGTATCATTGCAGATATAGTGATATAGAGACAGATGGGCAGAACCAGTTTAATAGCAAGTCTGTGCCGTCTCATTAAAAAAAGACAGCTGAAGTTCTGGTGCAATTACTCAGACAGATTCATTGGGAAATATAAGATACCTTAGAAATGGTGCTGACTTTTGTTAATGAATATGATCTTTGATGATATACAAAAAGGGCACTGACAAATTGGGAGACCCAAGGTTAAGTTGTAAAATATTTTCACTGATGCCAAGCACTACGTGCCACCTCCTTAATACATTTTCTAAATTATTATTAATCTTTCGACACCTTCTGATGCTCCATCTCTAGTTTCCTATCACCAAGATAATTTCATTTTAGAGATACAGCATGGAAATAGGCCCTTCTCCCCACCAAGTCCAATCAGCGATCACCCATACACTAGTTCTCTCTTACACAGGAGGGACAATTTACAGAAACTAATTAACCACCAAATGTGTATGTCTTTGGAATGGGGTAGGAAACCGGAGCACCCAGAGAAAACTCAGGCAGTCACAGGGAGACCATACAAACAGCACCCATAGTCAGGGTCAAACCTGGGTCTCTGGTGCTGCAATGCTACTGCGACATGGTGCCACTTCTCGAAGAAGATTGTTCAATCTTCTACAAGACCGTGGTTTATATTCAAAAAAGCTGGTCAGGCAGCATCCCATGGATGGAGAGAAACCATTAATGCTTCGGGTTAAGTTTAGTTTAATTTAGTTTAGAGATACAGCTTGGAAACAGGCCCTTCAGCCCACTGAGTTCACAGCAACCAATGATCCCTGTACACTAATGGTATGTTACAATTTAGGGACAATTTACAATTATACCAAGCTAATTAGTCTACAAACCTGGACATCTTTGAAGTGCAAGAGGAAACTGGAGATCCCGGAGAAAACCCACGAAGGTCACGGGAGAACATACAAATGGGAGTTAGATGTGGCCCTTGTGGCTAAAGGGATCAGTGGGGTATGGAAAGAAAGCAGGTATAGGATACTGAGTTGGATGATCAGCCATGATCATATTGAATGGCGGTGCAGGCTCGAAGGGCAGAATGACTTACTCCTGCACCTATTTTCTATGTTTTCTAAACTCCGTACAGACAGCATCCAAAGTAAGGATCAAACCCCAGTCTCTGGCATTGTAAGGCACGACTCTACTGCCATGACACTGTGCCACCCTGAATGATTTAAATCTTTAACCCCCTGCACTTTAGCTCTGCAGGATCACCTTCAGCAGAAAGACTCTTGCAGAAGGTACTGTTCACCACCACCTTCTCAATGACAATTGGGATGGGCAGTAAATACTTTTCTTGTCAGCAATGCCCAATCCTGCATGCATTTTTAAAAAACTAGTTCAAACCATGTGACTTCCAGCATTTTAGATGCATATGTGGAAGCAATTTAAGAATTTAAGTATCAACGAGAGATATAACCACTGCTGTGAAGACTGGAACTCTGCAGTAAGAACCACTTAGACTTCATGGTGGACCATTAGTGAGAAATGCAGCCACATCTACGGAGGGGAGCTCTGGGCTATTTTAACTGGAGGCTTCATAAAAAAACAATTGGTCCACAGATCACCTAATCAATCCCAATTGACAATTTGCTAAGCAAACCCTTAATTATTTAGTAGTGGTTGTTAACCTCATGCCTGATGAGAAACGCCTGAAATTTCTACAGAAGTCTTCTACCATAACTTTATTAGGGAAACACAACCTCGGTAGCAGTCTGGTGCAACTAATAGACCTGCTGCTTGTATGCACAGACTTTGACAAGGTCCATCATGGTCGACTTATCCCTAAGTTTAAGGTGCATGGGATCCATGGAGAACTCATGGATTGGATTTTAAATTGGCTTGGCTGTGGAAGATAACAGATAGGAGTTGGTGGAGGATTGTGGACAGTAGTGTCCCACAAGGATAAGTGCTGGGACATTCGTGATGTGTGTATGTATAAATATTTTGGGCAAAAGCTTAGAAGGGCTAATTAATAAAAGTCTTAAGATAGGATGGTAAAATGTGATACGGCATTCTTGCCTTCATTAGTCAGGCTGGTAAGTAAAAGAATCAGGAGGTCATGTTGCAGATCCATAACATTTTGGTTACAGAGTCATGAAGTCGTACAACATAGAAGCAGGCTTTTTGGCTCAACTCATATATGCTGACCATAATGCTACCTTTTGACCATATTTGGAGTATGTCTGCACATAACAGGATGTGGGAACTTTGGAGAGGATGCAAATGAAGTTCACCAGAATGCTTACTGAAGTAGAGGATGTTAGCTGTAAGAAAAGGTTGAATAAACATACATTGTTTTCTCTGGAGCATCAGAGGTATAGGCAGGGAAAATACAGTTTTTATTCCCCAAAGTGAAAATGATAAATACTAGATATCATTGCTTAAAGATGAAAATGGAAAAATCTAAAGGTTTTTACAAACAAACCTTTTTATACAGGTGCCTGGAATGCCCTGCCAGAGAGGGTGGTGGTACAGAGTGATAGCAATGGTTAAGGGGCATTTTGACAGGCACATGAACACCGAGGGAATGGTGGGATATAGATCATGTACAGGAAAATGTGATTGTTTAAAATTGGCATCAGGAGCTGCACAGGCATCAAGAGCCAAAATACCTTATCCGGTGTTTTACTATTCCACGTTCAATCCTCCAGTGGTGTTTGTGTGGAGTTTACCTGTTCTCTCTGTGACAATGTGAATTTCCTTCCACATCCTAAAGACGTGGAGAGTGGTAGGTTAATTGGACACTTTAAATTGCCCCTAGTGTGTAAGTGAATGATAGAATTATTGAATGTTGATGGGAATGAAGGAAGAATGAAATGAGTTGGGGTAGGATGAATGAAAATTGGCGCATGATGGTCTGGGACCATGTACAGAAGGTTTATCTGCCAGTTTACTCTGTGTTTCTATACTCTTTTACTCTATGACTCGACCTCTAAAAATATTTATCATGAGATTGACCTTATTCCTCCACCCTAGGTTTTTCCATCTTCTGTATCAGACAATTCATCAGGGATCTAGAACTCTGTAAATGTTTCCGTTTTACTTTCTTTAATAGCTTAATCTAGATTGTATTACCTTACTTTCCTCCCCCCATTCTCCACCCCTTTCAACATTTGTGCTACTCTTGGAGATCAAAACTAATAAATGTACCGATTGAGAACAAAAGCGTTTAGCTGTAGCTCAAATCCACCTGAACCACTCATTTATCCATAGGCATGCCAGCCGCAGAGTTCAGCTACTAAGCTGAAAGATAGAAATTATTTTGCAGCCATGAAACGCAAGAAGAAGTAAAATAAATTATTTTGTCTAGTGTATAGTCAAGATTAGGTGCATAGACTTTAGTGAAACTGAAATGGGATCTGCAGCCTTCAAGTGTGACATTCACAGAGCAATGACAGGGAATTTGCACTTCAAGGCAAGTCACTTGTGTAAAATGTTTACAGTCTGAAGATAAGCAACTCAGCATAAGGTGTCAATGGTGATGCATTATGTTCTGAATGACGCTTCCCACACCCTACATCAACATCCCATCAACATAACCTTCTATTCATTTTTCTCTTATGCTCTTAAAAAACTTCACCTTAATGTATTTCTATATATTGCCTGAACAACAAATGTGGCAGCATGTTCCACTTCTGGGTAAACAAGTCTTTTCGTCACTAACTTTTTTTTTCTATAATGACCCCAAGCTTTAGACTCTGCGACAATTGGAAGCACCTTCCTGGTATCAACATTTTGTATTTCCTTCACTTGGTGATTTCTCAACTTTCACTTTTCAAAAGTAAAGAACTCTTATCGAGTGTTTTAATGATCCCTACTTGCCAATGATTTTTTGTGGACTATTCAATGCAGGTAAAGCTTGACATTTTCCAAGAAGTGTACCTCAGATAAAATGCTCAGTGTAGAAGTGTCCTCTCCTATTGATCCATTTTGGGGTCACATACAGTATTTGAGTGTTTGCTGCCTCACTTCCTCAGCACCATCCATTGGACTTTCCCCTGACTCAATCCAGAGCCATTTACATTATTTTATATACAAGATCTTCTTTGTGGACTCTGATAGCAATATCATGTCCATGCACTGACACAAACATTCATTGCCACCCAATTCCATTCTCCGTTTATAAAAAAATGTCACTGCATGCACAGGCTCTGGTCTTCTAACCTTTCTTTCTATCTTTCATTTTTGTTTTAGTTGTCTGTTAGCCTATTATCAAAGACAGCTGCAGTAACGCAAAAGGAAAAGTCTCTCTAACAATGCAAGGAATTTTCATTGGAAGTAAATTTTCCATTAGCAACCACCTTATATTATCTGAGACAAGGTCACTTATTTTCCCTCTTGCTCATCACATTCCATTCAATGTCACCAGCCTTGGTTCCCATAGGTACTCATTTGTCCTATTTATGCTCCTATCCTGAATAATGTTCTGCTGATGGTTAGTTCTACTTAATAGATTGCAGGCAGGTCATTCATTATTCTTCCAATTAATGTTCCCACTTCTCAGACTGCTTTTAGTTTTTTTCCCATCTTAACCACTGTCATTTAGAGTTATAGCCATTTGCCATAGCAAAACACAAATGCTTTAAACTAACTATGTCATGTACAGTACATTGGTCAATCAGTGACTCTCATGGAAGCAATGAAATATTAAGATTTTCAGCTTTAGTCTGACTATAGTTATGTCGTCTACAGTTCTGTTGTGATCCTTTTTTGTACCTTCAGCATGACCAGATGCATTTAAATCCGATTATCAGAAATTTGATCTAATCAGCATTCCATGCATTTTTAACATAAAATCTACTTCTCACATTTATTCTATAGCAATGAAGTCTTTATTTTGTTTTGTTTTATGTAGCCTTGTAAAGTAATACTTCAACAAATGGCTCCAAGTGGTAGTGTGACACATTAAATACCAGTAAATTATTCCTCAAAGCTTGGCAGTACAGTTGAACTGCCTGTTGAAGTCTTATTTCACAAAACTGGTGGGGTGAATCTCAGATGGGCCTTAGCCTCGGCAATGTTATATTCACTTTCCAATAGCTTTTGACATAACTCAAGAGTGAAAATTATCAACGCAAAGATATGAAATTGATAACTGAGGGCAGAATGCAGAATAAAATGGGGAATAATGCACGAGATTGACCTATTAAGGCCACGGGGTAATTTTACAAGCAGGCTCTGTACTGGCCACTGTGGTAAATGTGAATGGTTTCCCTTGTATTGTTGGCAATGTAAATAGTGTTCAATAGAGATTGTCTATCTTAAACGTATCTGCCATGTGTCAGGTTCACGTCAGCTGGGAATATATTCTCATAAAACATTCACGTTTGGCTCAAGCCGGCAATGCTGTGGTGATCATCTCAAAGCTCTTTCCAGGTCAGGGTGATTTGTTTCTTCTTAAATGCATGCAGCCGCTGTTCTTTGTCAATAGCTGTTTACAGTATGTACAGCGTCGCAAGTCCACATTCCATTCTGAAAATGAAAAACAACTGTAGATGCTGGAAATCTGAAATAAAAACGGAAAATGCTGGAAACACTCAGCAGGTCAGGCAGCAGTGGAGGTGAAGATCTATCAATTTTACTTTCCACATGTTATGCAAAAGGCCTCTAGGTCAAGTTGAAGTAGGGTTTGATTGATGGGGTTCGGGAAAGTTTGAGCCAGATTTTAGTTTTATACTTGAGGAGACCTTTTGTGTGCAATGCTGAACTGAGTAATTGATTTTGTACTCTGATGCAATGCTCACTCCCCCTCCATCCTCCACCAGCACTGGACTAGCCCTAGATTAGCTGCAAGGTGATTTTCTTTCCTCACTGATGCTGCATTTCTGCACAGTTTACATGATTTTTCTTACGTTACAATATTTCACTGGGTTACAGGAATAATACAAGGTTTCTTTGATGAGATAAAGGAATTGCGCACAAACCTTTCAGATGTGCGTGGGTTGGTTAAACACCTTTGTGACATTGAACATAAGTAGTAGAATGAGCAGAGGTTATACTTTACAGGATTAATAGTTGGGGAGAGAGCAGTTGAAGAGACATGGTTCTCAGAAATTCATATTCCTTACTTTTCTATTATTACCTCTTTTTATTAGGTGCTTCTAGTTGTGTGCTTGCTTTAGTAACGCATCTGAATTGATGCCAGTGTTTGCATGATGTGCGAGTGAAGCTTGCAGCAGTACTTATCATGTAAAAGCAAATTAAAGTAAAGAAGTTGTGAGCATAGATCCTGATTGACAGAAATTGCCAGTAGGTAGGTAATTTTACTATATAGTACATTAAGCAGTGAACATGGCTAGTGATGCTATTAGATGAGCATGGTGTATGAAGATGTAGTTCTGACCTTGACTATTCATGCTAAATCATTAAACATCTTCCTCTGCTGCATCAAAGTCCTTGTGTTGAGACTCCTGGCACTGAACTGAATTATTATTCCTTCCTACTAACTTCCTGCTGTGAAGTCAAACAACAAATTACATTTTCTTTCTTACCTGCTATTTTTTTTTTGCAACTTCTTTCAATCTATCACCACAGATGAGAATGCAGATTCTATTTATAAATAAATCATTTTTTTCCCAAATCATATCTGAATGCTTGACAGGTTTGCATTTCAAAATAATAGCAGCCTCCAAGAGAGTTCATCACCAAGCATTGCAGTTATCAAACACCTCATCAATTTACAAATACAGTTACTTTCAAAGTGCATTCATTGATTCTCCTCTACTTGGGATAAAACAAGGTTAGGTTGTTGAATGTGCAATCCAAGGTATCAGTATGTCTGGGCTGAATTAATTAATAAGCTGGTAGATAGATGCATAATTAAGTAATAATAATTAGCAATGTTCAAAATATTCTTGAATCTGAAATGGTTTTGGGAGTATGGATGCGATGGTCAAAGTAGAAGCCTGCATCAATTTATGCTGTAAGCAATCATTTGTCTAAGATGATGTTGTGGCACAGCGGGTAGTGCTGCAGCCTCACAGGTTCGGCAACTGGATTCAGCCCTGACGTGCTGACAATGTGTAGATTTTCCATGTGACCATGCCCCATGGTCACACCCAAAGATATGGTGGGTTAAACGATCACAGTAAATAATTCCTTGTGCACATGGTGGGTGGGTAAATCAGGGAGTGATGATACATCGGTGGGAGAGAATTGGCCACAAGAAGATGAAGAGGCAATGGGACTGATGGGGTTGCTCTGAGAGCTAGAATAGACTGGATGACATGCAGAGCTTCTATCCATGTTGCGAGCATGTAAAATTAATATGTGGACCATTTAGAACTCTTTCCTTTGTTTAGTTTAGTTTAGAGATACAGCGTGGAAACAGGCCCTTCGGCCCACCGCATCCGCACAGCAATCCCCGCACACTTACATTATCCTATACACAATGGGGATAATTTACATTTATACCAAGCCAAATAACAGACAAACCTGTACATCTTTGGAGGGTGGGAGGGAACAAAAGATCTCAGAGAAAAGCCACACAGTGCATGGGGAGAATGTACAAACTCCGTGCAGACAGCACCCGTAATCAGGATCATACACAGGTCTCTGGCGCTGTAAAGCAGTAGCTCTATAGCTATGCCACCATGCCATCTTTGATAGACGCTAATGAAGGAAGAATAATTTGTGCACTTTACCAGACAGAAATTGGACTTTGAGTTCTCAGGAAAGTTTCTGCTATTTGTACTTGTGGTAATGTCTGTAGGTTCTTTAATATTGCTGTTACTATGACAAAGCTCTCGAAAAAACTGCATTGGTGACACAAGATTGTCAATACTGAAATCTGGCAATTGGAGGAATTCCGTAGGTCACGTAGTGTTACCCAGACGAGGCGTCCACAGACAAGAAGCCGAAGCAAAGAAGTCAAAGCCAAAGAATGAAATGAAAACGAGGCAGAATCGCCAATAAAATGAAAGAGTTCGAAGACAAAACTCCTACTAACCAAAAGGATGGGACGCCTAAATGCAAACTAACTGAAAGGGCAGGACGCCTAAATCCCAAGGAACCGAAAAGCTGTGTCGTCTAAAAGCAAACTTACCGAATGGCCGCTCTGTTGAAACGCCACCTACACGAAAGGCAGAGGTGCCTACAGGCCAAAGGACCGACTGCCGCTCAACAGAAAAGACCAATAACGGACTTGACGTTGCCGGGGGGGCGGGACTTGTCAGCGATGGGAAGGTGAGAAGGGAGAGAGAGGGGAAGAGAGAGGAAGAGAGAGAGAGAGAGAAGAGTGGAGAGAGAGGAGCAAAGGAGATGAGGAGAGAGAGAAGGGGGAGAGAGTGAAGACAGCGGCAGAGGCTGGGAAGGGATGTGGAGACACCAAAGGAATGCAGATTATGGAATCTGATTAAAAACAAAGGTAATGAATGGAACCATATAAAGGGGAGATAGTGGGCAGATGGGAGCAGTAGGGATATGAGATAAGGTGAAAAAAGGTTATGACTGTATATCCTATTTACGTAACTCATAGCTTTATATACTTCTCTCGGGTCTCCCCTCAACCTCTGCACTCCAGAGAAAACAACCCAAGTTTGTCCAACCTCATATTATAGCAATTACCCACTAATCCAGGCAGCATCCAGCATCCTCTCCAAAGCAACCAAGTTATTCCTAAAATGGGATGATCAGAACTGTACACATTCACCAAATGTTGCCAAACCAAAGATTTATGATGCTGCAACATGAATTCCTGACTTTATACCCAATGCTTTGACTAATGAAGGCAAGCATACTATATGCCTTCTTTGCCACTCTATATACTTGTGTTGTGACTAAGGGAGCTATGGACTTAGCCAATGCCAGCCTCCGTAGCAATTTGTGGCAATGAATCCCACAGAATCCTTCTAAACTCCAGCAAGTGCAGGCCCAGAACCATCAAAAGCTCATTATACATTAACCCGATCATCACTCTGGGCTGGTGCGCTGGCAGATCAGTCACTCAGGGCTGGTGGGCTGGCAGCTCTGACAGAAATTCTGCCCAAAACAGGTGAGAGACTCTGTGAAAGAGAAAGGGGAGAGGGTGGCAAATCGATTTTTGATATTTTTCATCTTTTTCAATAGATCACAGCAATGAAGGAGGAAAGTCTATCCTGGCCTGGATCTCACAGGGAACCAATGAATGGAGGAAGAAAAATACTGGGGTGAGGTTTAATACTTACAGGGGGAATACTTACTGATGGGCCGAAGGGTCTCCACCTGGGCTAGTACATGCCTGATGGGCCAAAGGAACAAAAAGAAATCAGTGAAATCTCAGTGAAAAGCACTTTTTGTGGACTTTTCCTGGCCTGACATGGCCCTTTTGGGCCAAAATGCTCCTCCTGGGCTAATACGGGCATTTTGGGCAAAATGGACTGGTCTGGGCTAATAGGGGCCTTGTGGGCCGAAATGAGTGGTTTCAGGTAGGCCAAAGATGAGCTGGTAGTTCACTCACTCACTCATGGCTGGTGGGCTGGCAGTTCACTCCCTCATGGCTGGTGAGCTGGCAGTTGACTGACTCATGGCTGTTGGGCTGGCAGTTGACTCACAGCTGGTGGGCTGGCAGTTGACTGACTCATGGCTGTTGGGCTGGCAGTTGACTCACAGCTGGTGGGCTGGCAGTTGATTCACTCACAGCTGGTGGGCTGGCAGTTGATTGTCTCACAGCTGGTGGACTGGCAGTTCACTCATGGCTATTCCTTGAAATTTCAATTCCAGCAGAGTTTAGGACACCAAATTCATTTCATACCATTTCAAGCAGAGCACAGGCCACCAAATTTATTTCATACCATTTCAAGCAGAGTGCAGGCCACCAAATTCATTTCATACCATTTCAAGCAGAGTGCAGGCCACCAAATTCATTTCACACCATTTAAAGCAGAGTGCAGGCCACCAAATGTATTTCATACCATTTTAAGCAGAGTGCAGGTCACCAAATTCAAATGCAATTCCATACCATTTCAAGCAGAGTGCAGGCCACCAAATTCAAATGCAATTTCATAGCATTTCAAGCAGAGTGCAGGCCACCAAATTCAAATGCTATTTCATACATTTTCAAGCAGAGTGCAGGCCCTCAGAAGAGGCGTTACCTTCATCATGGTGATTGACAGGCTGATCTCGATTTTGTAAACATTCATAACTTTTTTATTTTTCATCGATTGGAAAAATCCTCTGGGCTGCCTCAGCGGAGAAGGACTGTGAGTAAGATGGCCAAAAATCACAGCGATATATGGTAGCATTTTTTCTAAAATCAATATACAGCGCAGACGGGAAGTGGTCAAGATGAGACTTTTAGTTATATAGATGTCGGTCATTAGTCTGTTACTTGCGATGGAGGTAGTAAGGTCTAGAAATGGTAGGGAGATGTCGGAAATGGTCCAGGTGAATTTGAGTGTCGGATGGAAGTTAGTGGTGAAATGGATGAAGTCAGTGAGTTCTGTGTGGGTGCAGGAGGTAGCACCAATGCAGTCGTCATTGTAGCGGATGTCGATTTCAGTGATAGGACCACGGTACGCCTCAAAGAAGGATTGTTCGACGTACCCTACAAAGAGGCAGGCATAGCTGGGGCCCATGCATGGACACATAGCAACACCTTGGATTTTGAGGAAATGGGAGGAGTCAAATGATAAGTTGTTGAGGGTAAGGACCAGCTCCGCTAGGCGGAGGAGAGTATCGGTAGATAGGGATTGGTTGGTTCTGCAGTCGAGGAAGAAACGGAGGGCTCTAAGATCCTCCTGGTGGGGGATGGAGGTGTGGAGTGACTGGACATCCATGGTGAAGATGAGGGAATGGGGGCCTGGAAAACGGAAGTCATGGAGGAGATGAAGAGTATGTGAGGTGGCTTGGACATGGGTGGGGAGGGATTTAACTTGGGGGGGATTGGATGGAGTTGAGGTATGTGGAAATATGTTTTGTGGAACACGAACAAGCAGGGACAATGGGTCTGCCAGGCCAGTCAGGTTTGTGGATTTTGGGGAGAAGGTAAAACGTGCGTGGCTGCGGAATGATGAGGTTGGAGGCTTGGGAGGGCAGGGAGCCAGAAGCGATGAAGTCAGTGATGGTGCTTGAGCTAATGGCCTGGTGCTCGTCTGTGGGGTCATGGTCTAAGGATAAGTAGGAGAAGGTGTCTGAGAGTTGCTGCCTGGCCTTAGACTTGTAGAGATCAGCGCGCCAGGCTACCATGGCACCTCTCTTGTCGGCCAGTTTGATCATTGACTTACTGCACTATTGACCCTATTTAGCCAGATAAATTGTTCAATTTAGCTCATTGTACAGTGAAAAGCTTTTGTTTTGTTATCTTGTCCGCAAAAAGACAATACATGATTAAAATTGAACCATTTACAGTGTATAAATACATGATAAGGGAATAATGTTTAGTGAAAGGTAAAGCCAGCAAAGTCCAATCATGAATAGCCTGAGGGTCATCAAAGAGATAGATAGTAGTTCAGCGCTGTTCTCTGGTTGTGGTAGGATGATTCAGTTAAGACTTATCAAAAGTTGGAGAATTAAATATGAAACCCAGAAGGCTGAAACCTGCCATGTGGAAAAAGAAGTGCTGTTCTCAAGCTTCCATCAGGCCTCATTGTAACAGTGCAGATAGGACAGAGTGGGAGTGGGACAAAGAATCACAATGGAAGCTCAGGGTCACTCACCCCTGAGGACTGAGCATAGGTGCTCCACAAGCCATCTAATGCGTGTTTGCTTTCTCCAGTGCAGCAGAGAACATATTACAAGCGCCAAATGTAGTACAATAGATTGGAAGATATCAAAGTGATCTGCATCAGCAACATTTTAGGAAAATAAAACATACTTATGCTGGAACTACTCACAAGCCTTGTCTTGCTGGACCTATCTGCCGCCTTCGACACTGTGGACCATGGAATATTAATTTCCCGATTACAGCAACAAGTGGGCATCTGTGGCAGTGCCCTGGGATGGTTCAGGTCCTATCTGGCAGATAGAACCATGCGTGTAAGCCTTGGTGGCCTTGAATCCTCCTCTGCTCCCTTGGCATATGGGGTTCCACAGGGCTCAATTTTAGGGCCCCTGCTTTTCTCCCTTTATCTACTTCCACTGGGCTCAATTTTAAGAAGGCATGGCATCTCCTTTCACTTTTACGCGGATGATAGCCAGTTGTACATGCCACTCAGGAAAGAAGATAATTATTCCCTAAAATCACTTCTGTCTGTCTTGTCTTGAGGACATTAAGTCCTGGATGGCCTAAAAACTTTCTGGGACTTAACGAAGCTCCGCTAAAGACAGAAGTGATTTTGTTCGCAGGCCCTAATGGCTGCCGTGAACCTCCCTCTGTTGACTTGGGTCCACTTGCAGTGTTCGTAAATGGGGGCCTGGAAAACGGAAGTCATGGTTTTATGATGGACGGTGATTTTAAATTAGATAAACAAATAGGCGCAGTGGTTAAGTCCAGCTTCTTTCACCTAAGGAAGCTGGCAAAGGTGAAGCCCATTCTCGAGCGGCAGCATTTTGAAACAGTAATTCACGCCTTTATTTCATCTCGGCTGGATTACTATAACCCGCTCTACGCTGGAGTCTCACGAGCTTTGTTGGCTCGTCTCCAGTCTAAGGTCCAAAATGCTGCCGCTGCGCCTGGCCTTAGACTTTAACCGGAACTCGAAAGAGGGAGCACATTACGCCAATTTTGGCCTCCCTTCACTGACTTCCTTCAGTGCACTTTCGAGTTCATTTTAAAATTCTTTTATTTGTTTTTAAATCATTGAATGGCCTCGCCCCGCCTTACCTCTCTGAGCTGCTCCACCTATATGCTCCTACCCGGTGCCTCAGGTCAGCGGATCAGCTGCTCCTTGAGGTACCAAGGTCTAAGCGGAAGCTCAGAGGGGATAGAGCCTTTTCTGTTGCTGCACCGGCACTCTGGAACACCTTGCCGCTGCAGATCAGATAGGCCCCTTCACTGTCCATCTTTAAATCCTCCCTAAAAACTCACTTTTATTCACTGGCTTTCGACACTGGCTGAGACATTGTTCCTGTTTTAGTGCTTTTAATGTCTTTTAACTTTTTTACTGTTTTTATAGTCCTGTCGTCTTAATGGTTTTAGTAGTTTGTAATAACTTTTTGTTGATTTCCCATGTACAGCACTTTGTGGTAACTGATGTTGTCTAAAAGCGCTTTATAAATAAAGTTATTATTATTATTATTAAGCCAGGCAGCATCCATGTCGAAAAATCAGTCTCAACCTGAAACACCAACTCCTTCTCATTCTTCAGAACTACTATCTGACCTGCTGTGTATTTCCAGCATTTTTTAGTTTTTATTAAAGGAGCTAATTAGTTTACTGAGTAGCATGTTATTCCAGATAGATTGTCATAAAATGTCATTATAGATGTGTTTTCTGGAACTTCAATCAATTACAATCTTGCAGAAATAAAAATCTCCACCTTTCTTATTGATTTCACAATAATGCCTGTTCATCTCATTAAAAAATTGTCACGAGGATTTAATGCAGTTTTTAAAGTTCATATGTATTTAAAAAAAAACACTGCAAGGAGAATTTTCCAGCATTTAATCCCAATGGCTTTGGATTTTTCTCTCTGATCTTCCTTGTCTATTTTAGGAGGTACTAAAACTTAAGAATGAATACTTTATTGTCACATGTGACAAGTCACAGTGAAATTCTTTGCTTGCAAACTCAAGATATGCAATGGTCGCCACATAAAGGGGGCTGACAAAGTTATAAAATATCCTGGGCCCGGTCCACCATTGTTCTCTTCCCCTCCCCCTCCCTCCCGCGGGTCCTTCATTCTCCATTATTCTCCCCCCTCCCTCACGCTGGGTCCTCCGTTGTTCTTCCTCATCCCTCACGGTGGTCCCACCCTGCTGGGTCCTCCATTCAGTCAGAATTCAATTTGCTACAGTCTATCAAAGGAATTGGGCATAATTTTACTTGTTCTAACTCCATTTTCCGTCCCAGCAAGTAGTAAACTCTGAGGATTAAGAATGACATTTTCTACATATTACTGTAACTCTGTAAGGCTACGGTGTATTTTTTTTGTTTTCTGTCCATTTTTTTCTCTCAATATTTAATATCTAGAAAACAGCTTGATGTTAAAGAGGAGAGATTTGTCAATGCTCACCGACACTAAACACTTACTTAAGTAATAACTGCCAGATGTGCTGGAGCCAAAGGTGCAGATGTGCAGATTATTGCACACTCAGCTCAGACTGGTAACCAAGCGTCTTCTTAGATTGGATCAAAAGGAGAAAAGAAATAGAAACCAGGTGGCTGAATGAATCAGTACTGCCATTCAATAAGAGTGTGGCTTGATTCCCACAACAGATAATAATCGATCTTGTTCAAACATGAATAGACTCAATGACTCTGCTTCCACCCCTCTGTAGGGTAAATAATCCCAGTGATTCAGAGAGAAGAAATGAGAAAGAAAAAACAATCCTCCTCATTTCAGTTTTATGTTTAACTAATTCCTCAGAGCCATTTTCCCCTTAATTTTAGATTTCTCCACCTCGGGGAAGCATTCTCTCCTCATCTACTCTGTCAAACCTTCAGTTTTCTCAAGGGATATGAGGAAAAAGCCAGAATGGGGTACTGATTTTGGATTATCAGCCATGATCATATTGAATGGCGGTGCTGGCTCGAAGGGCGGAATGGCATATTCCTACACCTATTTTCTATGTTTCTAACATCATCCTTGGCTTCCTTTGCTTCCGTAGCTTTAATGTTGGTCCAGGACAAATTGTTGGAAATATTTACAAATTCCTAAAGCTCCCAACCATCTCCGCTTCAGCAACACTGATACAGACTGTGGCATGTATCCCACCCCATCTTGAACTCATGAGCCATTCTTGTAAAGATATAAAACCTTAAAAACATGTGCTACAG
The DNA here is from genome assembly GCF_028641065.1 of Leucoraja erinaceus. NCBI lineage: Eukaryota > Metazoa > Chordata > Chondrichthyes > Rajiformes > Rajidae > Leucoraja > Leucoraja erinaceus. The sequence continues at coordinate 35,711,976 of NC_073388.1, forward strand.
TTTCAAGATCAGCTTCTTCTTTGCTGTTATCAGACTCTTGAATGGGCCTCTTGTTCTCTGGGGATGCATTCCCACTCTTGCAGTCTACTTTGATGTGACCCTTGTACTTTTTTTATTTGCACTTTTTCTGAGCAGTAATAATATATTCTGCTTTTTGTTTATTTTCTCATTTGCATTACTACTACTCATACCTGGTCCGATTTGCTTGGACAGAACGTAAAACAAAATTGTTCACTTTGACTTGGTGCAGGCGGCAAAACAGAGAGAGTTACCGAGAGAATGGGGAGAAAGCTATGTTTCCAGAAAAATGAGGGCATTTCAGATGTCCTTGAATGGAAAGCCTCTTCCTGAGTACAAATGTAATGGAGACAGAAACTAAGAGAAATGGATGGTATCCTTATCAGAGATAATATGGGAGGAGGTGGAGGCTTGGTAGCTCAAGTTGTCAAGTTTATTGCCATATGCACAAGTATGGGGAGATAAAGGTACAATATATCTGAATCGGTTACTCACAGGGACAAACAGCTTTTGGCAGCATCACAGGCACATAGATCAAACAACTCATGGAAGCATTTATTGTACATAAATTACATATAAGTTCTAGAAGGCAGTGAAGAGAAAAGGGGCTGTCTCACTTGGGCGACCTAATCCGCGAGTTGTGGCGAGTTTGCCTTCGACTGATACTTGCAACATGGTCGACACGAGGTCCTAGGAGGTCTTTGTAACTCTCTTTCATGCTCGAGAGAAGTCCCCGTGTACTCGAGGCCTCAGCTAGGTCGCGGCATATTTTTCAACATGTTGAAAAATGCCCGCGAGTAAAAAAGGTCGCCATGGAAAAAATCGACACTTTTTTAACTCGTAGGTTTAGTCGTAGTAGGTTGTAGTAGATTGGCATGTTAGTCGTAGGTAATCGAGGGAAGTCGAAGGTAGTCGAAGGTAGTCGTAGATAGTCTTCATCATAGTCGAAGGAGATCGAAGGAGGTCCTCTTCACTCTCCACTATTTGGTGACCAATTTTCCCAAAGTTAGTTGTAGCTAGTCGAAGCTAGTCTTCAACATAGTCGAAGGAGGTCTTCTACATAGTCGAAGGAGGTCTTCAACATGTCATTTTTTCAAACTCGCCTAAAAGGGGCAGTCCCACTTGGGCGACCTAATTGGCGAGTTTAGAAGAGCTTGAAAAAATGACATATTGAAGACCAGCTTCAACTAGCTACGACTAGCTACGACTAACTTCGGGAAAATTGGACACCGAATAGTGGAGAGTGAAGGCAACCTCTTTCGATCTCCTTCGATCTCCCTTCGACCTCTCTTCGACTATGATGAAGACTCGCTATGACTAACTTCGACTACCCTCGATTACCTACTACTAACATGCTGACCTACTATGACCTACTAGGACTAAACCTACGAGTAAGAAAAGTATTGTTTTTTTCCATGGCAACCTTTTTTTTACTCGCGAGCATTTTTTAACATAATGAAAAGACGCCGCAACCTAGCTGAGGCCTCGAGTACATGGAGACCACTATCAAGCATGAAGGAGAGTTACAAAGACCTATTTCGACCTCGTGTCAACCATGCTGCGAGTACGAGTCGAGGGCAAACTCTCCAGAACTCGCAGATTAGGTCGCCCATGTGGGACAGCCCCTAAACTCTTCTAAACTCGCCAATTAGGTCACCCAAGTGTGACAGCCCCTAAAAGACCATGCAAAACAAATAGGTATTAGTGCAAAACAAACAGGTATTAGTGCAAAACTACACAATTAGAAAACAAGTTCATGGTAGTGCAAAAGGTGGTCTTTAGTGTTCCATTGCTATGCTATGTTCAGTGGGTTTGCAGTAGATATCAGTGGACCCTTTCTTTCCTGAGCTGGAGATAGAGAGATCAAAAAAGGGAAGAGTGATGTCAAAATGGTTCCAATTAATTTGAGTACAATACAGACGTTAGTGGTAAAGTTGATGACCAAGCTCCACATGACTGCAGTTCATTCAGTTTGTTCCCATGAGTAACAGACTCAGATATATATTTACTTTGCACTAGCCTGACTACTTCAATCACACTGAGTTTGCTCTCCCCTTTAATATTCAGTGACCATATGCAAGGTTCCATTTTATTCCAAATTACATGCAATGCTTAAGAAATCTTATATGTTTGCAACATGCATTAACCTGTACATCATGTTTTCCTCATCTGGTTGATAGAAAGGAGTAGGACTTGCCCAATTACATTGTGAGACCAAAAGGCATCCTGCATTACCATCTGTTCCAACATTTGTCAAGAGATATCAAGAGTGAATTTCAAAAGTGTATGAAAGAACAGAGTATATGTGACACAGAGCCAGAGCAGGTGGACACAAACACTAATTGAAGGTTCCTCCTACTGGTTATGCCAAAGATCTGGGCTTCACAGAGTGTGCCTTTCAATGGCATGGATCATGACCATATCCTAGAATTGTTCACTATTACTGCACAACCAGCACAGTGATTTTTATGGGGCAATTAATAACCCAACTGTGCAACATTGCAAAACTCCAACCGGAGCTACAGTCTACAATGAGACTGTGGGTACAGCAAAGTATTCGCCTGGAGAACACCCAGTTTAGCTTTGATTAAGCCATCCCCATCCTGTGAACAAATAAATTAAATTAAAAGTGACTGTTTTCTGATTTACAGAATTTTCTGCATCAAATATAATTCCCGGTCAAATGTTTTATTGGAGCAATCTACTGCCATAAGCCTACAACACAATTTGGTGTATTTGGCTGCTTTACTTATTGCGTCAGTGTCTGCTGACGTACTTTATATTTGCCACGGTTCTGTTTTATTCTGTGCTGCTAATATAATTTGTGCCAAGCTTTACCTTTTGGCTAAAAAAGAAAGTTTTGTGAGTGTGTTGGAAATTTCCAAGTTTGGTGTTCATAAATTTCACCCTTTTAATCACACAAATATTCTGGAAACCATGAACGATAACCAAATTCCCTTTTTAGTATTAAAACCTAAAGCAAATCTGTGATTTTTTTTGTGGCTTACTATATCTAGCAAAGATAAATATCATAAACTAATATGACTAAAGGGAAAACCAGTCATTCAAATAAACATCTTCCCACCATTTTAAGCCCAAATGCAAACACATATAAAATTGATATCATTTGAAATGTTCTTTGTATCAACACATATGGGTAAATGTCAGAAAATGTAATGATTGCCAACAAAGTTGCCAACATTTAACCCAAGCAAATATTGCAAATATTTATTTGTGAGACCTTTTGTATTAAATTTGTTAGCATTTTCAAACCCTAATAATTTCCTCATCCAGAAGGCTTTGCTGATACAAATCACTTGATTTGATAGAAAGATAACAAGATAGAGAGATAGAAAAATATTGCATTTGTCCAAAACAAAATAAGTTTCCTTATGATGACGCAGCCAGAGTAAAGATTTTGGGTAATTCCTTGGTCAATTAAAAGGGTTAGTGAGCACACTGATAAGAGTAACTGTAATTGAAATTATAGCACATAGTTTAAATGTAACAGACCTCTACAGATTGTTCTTTTCAGGGAAAAAAATCTCTTAAATAAGTTACTGTGATTTCTGGTTCTTCTGCTTCATAAATTGACTCAAATCTGAATAAATTTCAACTTTAGTCACAATACGTGATACTCCAACCTTCCTCCAATTTATTGACTGATATAGTGCTGAATAAATACTTAGTAAAAACAAAGCAAATAACTTGCTTTTAGATGGCAGGTGGTCCCCAGGTACTTTATATCCAATTAAGTAGCTTTGCACTGTACCCACTGTTATGAGAAAAAATATTTCCCATTTTCATTCAGCTTGGTCCAACAAACAGTAATGTGACAATGTCCAGATCATTTGCTTTGGTGATGTTGATGGAAATTAAATTTGGCCAAATAGTTGAGAGATGGCTCCCCTATCCTTCAAGGCACTCCCCATACTTAAACCTGAGAAAATACTTATATATTGTGTATCACTGTGTACATCATCCAGATACTTTTAAAATGCTGTGAAAGTGTCTGCCCTCAAACAGTGTGTTCCAGATTTTAACCAATCACAGGGTGATAAGATTCTTCCTCGCAGTTCCTCTTATCCTCCCACCCCTTATCTTAAGTTTATTCTCAAATACTTTAGACTCCTATGTCAGGGGAATTTTTTGTATACCTCATCATTTTTTGTATAGCTCGTCCCCCTCCGCCTCTTCCACTTCCTGAAAAACAAACCAACACTATAACATTTTCATCATTATTGAATGCTCCATCCCTGGCAACATCCTGGTGAATTCCTTTGCATCATCTTCAATGCAATCATCTCCTTCTTGTGGTGCAGCAGCCAGAACTGTACCCAGTTCTACAACTGTGGGCTAACCAATGCTTTATAAAGTCGTATCATAACCTACTTATTCTTATATTCTATGTTCGAGTTAATAAAAACAAATTTCCTATATGTTTTCTTTACTACCTTATCTACCTCTACAACAAGGTCTGAGGAAGTATCTCAACCTACAACAAGGTCTGAAGAAGTATCTCAACTTGAAACATCACCTATCCATGTTCTCCAGAGATGCTGCCTGCCCTGCTGAGTTACTCCAGCACTTTTTGTCTTTTTTCTACACCAATATCCACCAGTTGCTCTAAACTCCCTTGGGCATTAATATTAATTGTGCATGTCCTACCCTTTCTAGTTCTCCCACATTGCATCACTCCTCATTTATCAGGACCAAATTCCATCTACCATTGCTCTCGCTGCCCATTGTACCGGCTGATCAATATCATCCTGGAGTCTACATCTATGATGATTTATTTTCCCAAGCAAGGAACTCCAGAACTAGAGTCCATATCATACAATGAACAATACCACCAGCAATTTAATTGTCTCCTCACTGAATTCCCCAACCACAAAAATGTATTTCCCATCTACATCTGTAGATGAGATGTATTCATGTAAGATCTCACCTTCACCCTTTACTGTGTAGAAGTGCTGTACTCCTTGCAATTCCATTGTTTATTCATTGCAGCACTAAGGTGTAACGCATGGGCTCAGAGAGAAACATTTCCATCTTAAATTCATCTTTTCTCGGGAAGATATCTTTGAGAAAATTTGGGCTTAGGAAAATTGAATCCAGTCATTGAAGTAAATGCTGAGAAGAAGCTAGCACAATTTCCTGGGTGGTTCAAACTAACACTTGAAATCATAAAGTCTCAATTAGCATATAAACTAATTAAAATCACAACATCTTTGGATTAATATACACTCTACCTGAAATGTCAGTGAACAACTTTCACTCCATCCCGTGTATAACAGACCACTATAATATTTAATAGCACAGTTTAAATGTGCAGCTTGCTCATTCCCCATTTTAACGGTATGAATTGTCATGTTTTATAGGCATTTTAAAGTAGGAATGGCTCCAAGTAGCTTGAGTGTGACATATTTGGACTCTGCAACAGTCACAGATGTATACGTTCAGCAGTGAGGATGAATTGCCTTTTGAGTTAACAACTGTTAAACCTTCTGATGGGCTTTGTGCAAATTATCAAGGAGACAGCTTGTATTCAATAACAATGGTGAAAACCAGCAGCAGGAACATATTATATAAAATACATTGTTAGTCTTCAGAGACATGGATCCAACACAAAGCAACAACCTGTGGACATTCTTAATAATATGGATGTCCAATGAATAGTTGCGGGTGAGAGTCAGTGAGCCAGCCACCTTACTCACAGTTACCTTGCTCCTTGTTGTTCTAACACCCAACATTAAAATCAAACTCCTGCCATTGATTCTCAAAAGGGTATCATGGTAGCTCTGCATAAAGATACATCCCGGATACAGAATGGATCTCGTGGAGAGTTATACAAGAATGGGAGTGAACTTTGTGGAATCATTAGAGAAGCATCTGGGAGCTCATTGGAACAGACCCAATTTTTTCAGGGAAAGATTAGGTTGTGGAAATTCTGAATTTTTGTAATGGAGTTGGTTAGTACATTGTGTTATCCTAATGTCTCAAAAGTACAATAAAAAGCAAAAGAAAGTAAGATTGTTGTATTGATCAGACAGAGAGCCGAGTTCTTGTGAGTACTCCAATTGCCCAACTGTTCGCATTAACTATAATTAACCTCCATCAGTGTTGATACAGCAATTAGACTTAAAGGGATGGGCTAAATTACACACACATTATCTAAACAGTGAAATTATAGATTGTGAATCATTTTTACCTTCTTCTCCGTTGATAGTTTCATAAGGTTGAAAATACCTTGCATCCTCATAATTTCCCTAAGTTCTGAGGTAACTACTTATAGTCATACAGGATGCAAACAGGCCCTTCAGCCCAACTTACCTCTGTTGATCTACACTTGTCCCACCTGCCCATGTTTGTCCATATTCCTCTAAACCTTTCCATTCCATGTACCTAATGTATGTCTAAATGTATTTTAAATGTTGCTATACTACCTGCCTTCACTACCTCCTCTGGCAGCTCGTTCCATTTTACGACCACCCTCTGTGTAAAAAGGCACCCCTCAAGTTCCTATTAAATCCTTGCACCTTGAACCTATGTCCCCTGGATCTTGATTTCCCAAATTTCCCATGATCTTCTACATTGTATGGTCTATGATGAATCATATGTAGGAACCGCGTCAGGTTGAGTTGATTGTTAAATATGTAAGAATGTTGAAGTACAATGAAAATCTTGCTTGCAGCAGCATAACAGACATGTAGACACAGACTACACACAAAAGCACAAAATATGCATAAATTATACCTAAACTACTTAATTTCTGCAATACTGGGCAAAGAAAAATACTGTGCAAAAACAAAATCAAGACATTATGTCAAAACATAACTGGAAAGCTTGATTATGCAAGAGGTGGTATGTAGTGTTCATTTACTGAAGTAGGATTAGAGTTGTACAAGTCAGTGCAAGAACCTGATGGTTGTGGGAAAGTAGCTGTTCCTGAACTGTGTTGTGTGTGACATCAAGCCGGACGTCATGCCTGACGGTAGAAGTGAGATGAGGGCCTGGCTCTGATGGTGAAGATCATAGACTCAATGCTGGTATGTTGATCTGCAAGAGGAATGGTAACAATTTTGCACCTCCTTGCCAGTGGATTGGGAGGATATTGCAAGATATGCCTTTAGTGTTTTAGGTTGTCCTTGTCTCTAATGCATACAAGAGGGTGCGGCACGCCATAAGAAGTTGACAATGAACCTGGTGCTGAATCGGAGATCCGGCTTATTAAATATTCTTTACTTTAGTTATAGATTATGAAAGTCTGCCCTCACTGAAAGATGGCTCCTTAGGGATTCATATTGAGCAGGGTCTTGTTCGGGATCTAATTTGTCAAGGGATGATATTAAGTCATGAGCACAAGTTGGTGAAGGCATTTTAGTGTAAAGCATATCCTTTAACAAGTCTCAGTGAAGCGTGGCCAATGCATGCGTATGTGTCATGTGCATATTGTAATCCAACGATTAAACCTGCAATCATTTGGAGCGTAGATTGGAGGCAACACAGTTTACCATTAATCAACTCTTACAGGGAATTTGTTGGAAGTGAGATGAGATACTGCAATGAGGAGGATTAAGAATTTCACGGCCTCTGACTGCACTGTGATTCAATCTAGTGGTAGCTCATTAAGGTGAAGACAGGGAAGGTGGCAAATGACCAAATCTGAGGCGCATTCTCTATAAACCATCTTGGTTGATAGAGTCAGGGACTTTATGAGGCCAAAAGGCTTAGATACAGCTGTTAATGCTGCTCCTCTCTTTCTCATGGATTTGCTGCAAAGTGAATATAACCTGCATTGAGTTTTTTGATGGCATGTTTCTTGATGACAGTATGAAACGGTCATTCCATAGGCTAGGGTACTGTCAGCTTCACCTGTACGCTATGCGGACATTGGATTTTGTTTATGAAACTGGTGCATTACAATGCTGAGAACTATATTCTGCACTATGTATCTTTACCTTTGCTCTACCTATTGTATTTGAGTTTGAATTGATCGTATTTATGTATAGTTTTATCTGATTTGATTAGATAGCATGCAAAACAAAGCTTTTCACTATACCTCACATATGTGGCTATAATAAAGGTTAACCTTGGACTGAATGCAAGTTAATGACTTCTACAGTTTAGCAGTGAAAGAGTTAGTGAATGAAAATGTGATAGATGGTATCTGAATGACAAACTGCTGTATAATTGTATTTTAATTATTAAACAGTTTGACACTCTGCCTTACTGTAAACAAGGAAGCAGGAAATCCTCTCAAGCAAAGAACATTACAACCAGGCCCCAGTTTTCAGGAACATTATTCTCATGTATTAGCTTCCAAGATAAATTTCCATTAAGCAACAGAACATTTAAAAAAAGTAAAACCTGTTCTTAATTATCCATTTAATACAGTTGATGGCACATATTATGATCTTATTAAAGAAAAAAGGGTGGGACATTGTCACAATCGACAGTGAAATCTGTAAATTTTGAATAAAACATTTTCTAATCCATTAAAATACCTGAAATACAAAAAATGTTATTGAAGGTTTTAATAGCTTTCAAATCCAATAAATGCAATGAAAGGATTGCAATGAAATAGATTTAAAATATTCAATACACAAATTTCAAAAGTAGGTTTTACCCCGAAAAAATGGTGTTTAAAAAATATACATAAATGATTTATTTCCCTGATTCCTTTTCCATGAGACAGGTCTGTCATGATTCAATTAGCTACTGTGCTTTATAAATCTGTTTTTGTAATATTTAAAAAGGTAAAAAAAGAATCTATTCATTATAGTTAAAACCTTGGTATTTCCAATTATTACTCCTTGAGTTCTGACCTCATTTTGTGAAGGGCAAATTCTGATAGACTTAATGCTTTTTAATCAAGAAAGAATAGAAAAATGCAGATAATCCTCTGCCCAAGGCCAGATGGGAGCTCTGGTGGGATGCTCCACCTAACAATGGGGAAGGCTGACAACATTGCTAGTGTTATCCTACCAGCTGCTTCCAACCAAACTTTAATAGAACTTGGAGAAAACAGTAAAAACGAGGAACTGCTAACGCTGGGTCACAAAAGAAACCATACAAAGTGCTGGAGTAACTCAGCAGGTCAGGCAGCAGCCCCGGAGAACATGGATAGGTGATTGATTAATTGACGAGGCTGGGAAAGAATGCTGGAAGAGAGGAGGGGCAGGACATAGCGTGGCAGGTCATAGGTGAATACAGGTGAGGAGGGAACTAATTGCTGATGGTTGGATAAAGGCCGGAGATGCAACAAATGGTGTGAGACAAAACGATTGAAGAGTTGCGAATTGTGAAGAATTTAGTAGGGTATTCTCACTAAGGGACGGCACAGTGGTGCAACTGGTAGAGTTGGTCTCACAGTGCCAGAGCCCCAGGTTCGATTCCTACTTTGGCTGCTGTCTGTGTAGAGTTTGAATGTTCTATAATAATAATAATAATATTTATTTATATAGCACTTTTAAACAAAATCACTTTGAACCAAAGTGCTTTACAGAGATTGATCAAATTAATTGAATAGATTCAATGTCACAAATTCATACAAAATAAAAAAGAAAAAGAAAAAAGGAAAAAGACACAGAACAGTACACTATAGAAATCAATAAAAAACGTCCCCCCACAGCAGAATTCACTGTGAGGGAAGGCACTGAAAATATCCAGTTCTCCTTCTCATAGTCCACCCGAGGTCGGGGTCTATATGTGGCCTCCTCAGCCAACCCGGTGTTTTCAGGCCCTCTTGCCGCGAAGCTGGATCATCGGCGTCGGGTGAACATTCTTCAGCGGCCTGGACTGAAGCGGCCGCTTCCTCCCCGAAGACTGCAATGTCCAAAGTTCACAGGCCGCGCCGGCCGGACCTCCGACTCTGGCGATCTCGGATCCCAGGCTCCGCGGTGTTGAAAATCCAGTGCCGCCCGCCCGCGGCTGGACACTCTGTAGCCGCAGCTCAACGATGTCGCAGTCGGCGGTCACAGTGCCCCGGAGCTTACCGCAAGGCGACCCGGTAAGGCATCGCCCGCTCCATGTTGGTGTCCCAACATCTGCACCGCCGGCGAAGCTGTAGTCCTGGCAGGAAACGCCGCTCCAGCGCTGCTCCAGCTCGATGGTAGGCCGCACAGAGAGGACGAAGATGCGGTTCGGAGGAAAACCGCATCTCCGACCAGGTAGGACTGGGGTTAAAATAGTTTCCCCCTTCCCCTCCCCCCACCCACCACATAAAAGAAGACCTCCAAGAAACATTATGTTCTGACAGGACTAAAAATAAAAATAAAAAAGGGTGAAAGGACGGACTGCAGGCGGAGCAGCCGTACACAACGGCGCATCACCCCTGCAGTCCGCCATCCTGTGACTCCGTGGGTTTCCTCTGGGTGCTCCGCTTTCCTCCCATATTCCCAACGTTAATTAGCAGGTTAATTGGCATTTGTAAAATTGCCCCTCGTGTATAGAGTCAATGAGAAAGTGGAATAATATATAACTAATGCGAATGGATGATCAGTGGTCAGTGTGGACTTGGTGGGCTGAAGGGCCTGTTCCTATTTTCGTGCTGTACCTCAAAACTAAACTAAATGGAGTAGGGAGAAATTACAGATGTCCGTGAACACACCCGCTGGTTGGTCTGCTCAGTTCGTAAGGACACGGCCAGGGAATCCATCCGGGTCAGTCGATTTCCATGGGTTCACCCTCAGGAAGGCCAATCTAACTTCTGCAATAGAGACTATGTAAACAGGCACACTCAAGTCTGGTGGCATGGATATCATCTACTGAAAGCGAGCATAGAATCCATTAAGTTCATCAGGGAGGGCTGCACTGTTACCAGCGATGCTGCCTGACTTTGGCTTCCTTCATAGTCAATCCCGTTGTCTTTGCAAAGATTGTAACCACGATTTCTTGTATCACTTGGGATCCTTTGCAGCAGTTTTGGCATTCACCTGGGAATGGGTATCACAGGTCATCCATGGTTTCTGGTTGTGGAACACCTGAATTGTCTTCTTTGGCAGGCATTGCTGATGATGTTTGTTCAGGCAGTGACATGCTCATTCAAGTTGACTGCAGTTTCCCTGAATTTGAACCAGTCGACCAACTCAAAGTAGTCGCGTAGGATCTTATCTGTTTCTGCAGACCAGCTAGCGGGTGTGAATGACTTTGTGTAACGGGTCTTCCCGATTCAGTTTCTGCTTGTAGAGAAGTAGAAGCACAGCTAGACGATCAGATTTTCTGACATGAGGCCAGGGAATGGAGCAGTAGGCATTTTTTAATGGAGTTGTAGCTGTAGTCAAGTGTGTTTTGGCTCTTGGACTAGGGGCATGCTGATAGTATTTTGGTAATAGACTGTAGAAGTTGGCTTGATTGAAGTCCCTGGAAACAACGATCAGGACTGCGGGGTATTTTGTCTCAAAGCTATTGGTAACAGAGTACAGTTCAATCAGAGCAAGCTTGACCAGCATGAGGGATGCCGACTGCTGTCAGGATAGCTGAGGTGAATTCCTGTGGCAGGTAGTAGGAACGGAACTTCACTGTTAGATATTCCAGATCCAGGGAGCATGACCTCACCAGTACCACCACATCTGAGCACCATGAGGGAGCACCATGAGGTGTTAATTGGGAACAGGGCCAGAATTAGATGAAGAGAGGCCCTAGGCTGTTCAACTTGTGAAGCACCTCCCAATCCTCCACCCCCATGACTAGAAGAAGATGGTCCACCAGATTGACACCGATTCGCAGCTGAGCGTGGCCAATGAGATAAGGGGCTGGAAAGCTGCACTTGTTATTTATTTATTTATTGCCAGTGCTAGTGTCAAGTTATCGGCTTAAATTTAAACACTATTATTCCAAAATGGAGGGCAAGGAAAATTACTGAAGGGTTGTTTGGAGACCACAGTGCGTTGTGACAGCATATGTAAGAAAGGCCTATGACAGTGTCAAAAATATTATACACCTTGCAGGGCTCTCACTTAATTTTTTTTCTCTGTTGTCAGCCGGGCAACCTTGGCAGCTTTTTAAGTTGCCAAATGACAGTCTAGGTGGTCATTTAAGACGGCTTGCATGACACGTGCGATAATGTGCTGGGACGAAGTGCATAGTTACCAGTCGGAATTATGCTCAATGAAGCATTCACATATTATTTCTGCTTCAAATAAAGTCACAAACTAAACATATTCACCAATCAAGACATGATATATACCACAATAACATGCAGCAAAATTATAATACAGTATCTCAACTCTTTTTACACATTGCAATGAATGCAATTTCTATTATTTCTTTCCACTTCCAAACAAAAATGTGGTTGGATTATTCAGCGTATGATCAACCATGATAAGACCAAGTGCAGGCTTGGCGATCGCTTCGCCCAACACCTCCACTCAGTTCGCAATAACCAACCTGATCTCCCGGTGGCTCAACACTTCAACTCCCACTCCCATTCTGAATCTGACCTTTCTGTCCTGGGCCTCTTCCATGGCCAGAGTGAGGCCCACCAAAAATTGGAGGAGCAGCACCTCATATTTCACTTGGGCCGTTTACACCCCAGCGGTATGAACATTGACTTCTTTAATTTCAGGTAATCCCTGCTTTCTTCTCCCCTTCCCAGTTCTCTCTCAGCCTACTGTCTCTGCCTGTTCCTTCCTTCTTCTCGTCCACCCCACCTTCACATTAGTCTGAAGAATGGTCTGTACCCGAAACGTCGCCTATTTGTTTCGCTCCATAGATGCTGCCTCACCCACTGAGTTTCTCCAGCTTTTTTGTCTACCACCCATTCACACAAGTTCTGTTATCCCACTTTCCTCACCCACTCCTTACACACTAGGGGCAATGTTACAGAGACAAGTTAACCAACAAAGCCAATGTGTCTTTGGGATGTGGGAGGAAACCCACACGCTTGCAGGGAGAATGTGTAAATTCAACATAGACAGTCCCCGAGGACAGGATCGAACACAGATCTCTGGCGTGTGAGGCAGCAAGTCTACCAGCTGTGCCACTATATTTTGTTTTCCAACACACAAAAAATTAGACGTTGATAACTTTGGTTACTAAAAACATGAAAGTATCCATTTTCAGTCTTAAATCTCCAAGTGACGCTATGTCCCCCTTTACAGCTACTGTATGTTTTAATTCAGTTCAAGACTATAGGGCCATTGGCCATAAAGTTGCTGCCTAAAAGTGCCAGAGACCCGGAATTGATCCTGAATATGGATGCCGTCTGTATGGAGTTTGCTCCTTTTCCCTTTGATCGCATGGGTTTTTTCCGGGTGCTCTTGTTTCCTTCCACATTTCAAAGGTGTGCAGGAACCTATTTCAGACCCAACCCAAAACTCGTAATATTTTCCTTTTGTCCAGAGATTCTGTCTGACCTGATGAGTTACTGCAGCTTATTTTGTGTCTATCTTCAGTTTAAACCAGCATCTGCAGTTCCTTCCTACACACACGATACTATATGATAGAACTTTATTAATTCGAGAAGGGAAATTGTGTGTGTGTGTGGGTATATATATTACACACACACACACACACACACACACACACACACTCTGATATAGTTATATATTCATATATAAATATACACTATTTTGTTTTCTCATTTATAACATTGTTTACAGAATACTATGTTTACATATTCTGTTGTGCTGCTGCAAGTAAGGATTTCATTGTTCTAACTGGGACGTGAGAGAATAAAACACTCTTGACTCTTGACTTACTCCGCTAATGTGCGGGATAGAACTAGTCTATGGGTGATCAGTGGTCGGCGTGGACTCGGTGGGCCGAAGGGCCTGTTTCCATGCTGTATCCTTAAATTAAACTAAAAACATTAAAACCAGAGGGAGTTTAAAGAAGGGTCTACTCGAAACATCACTCAATTTCTTCTATCCAGAGTTGCTGGCTACTCCATGGAGTTCCCCCGCACAACTAAAGCATGGAACAGTCTTCACCCTACCATAGTTACCCAACCAGACGCAGCTAAATTTAAGGTACACAAAAAAGCTGGAGAAACTCAGCGGGTGCAGCAGCATCTATGGAGCAAAGGAAATAGGCAACGTTTCAGGCCGAAACCCTTCTTCAGACTGATCGGGGGCGGGAGTGGGCGGGGACAAGAAAGGAAAAAGGAGGAGGAGCCCGAAGGCTGGGGGATGGGAGGAGACAGCAGGGGGACTGAGGAAGGGGAGGAGGCAGTAAGGACTGACAAAATTGGGAGAATTCGATGTTCATGCCCCCAGGATGCAGACTCCCCAAACGGAATATGAGGTGCTGTTCCTCCAGATTCCGGTGCTGCTTGCTGTGGCCATGGAGGAGACCCAGGACAGAGAGGTCGGAGACGGAGTGGGAGGGGGAGTTGAAGTGCTGAGCCACCGGGAGGTCAGCTTGGTTATTGCGGACCGAGCGGAGGTGTTCGGCAAAACGATCGCCCAACCTCCGCTTGGTCTCACCGATATAGATCTGCTGACATCTAGAGCAGCGGACGCAATAGATGAGGTAGGAAGAGATGAAGGTAAACCTCTGTCGCACCTGGAACGATTGCTTGGGTCAAGTTGGAAGAGATGCAGGTAATGAACGTGAAGGGTTTCGGCCCGAAACGTTGCCCATTTCCTTCGCTCCATAGATGCTGCTGCATCCGCTGAGTTTCTCCAGCTTTTTTGTGTACCTTCGATTCTCCAGCATCTGCAGTTCCTTCTTAAACATAGCTAAATTTAAGGTAGCACTTTTTTCCTCCAAGAACTCTTTTTTGTTTAAGTGCAAGTCAAGAGTCAAGAGAGTTTTATTGTCATCTGTCCCAGATAGGACAATGAAATTCTTGCTTGCTGCAGCACAACAAAATATGTAAACATAATACAGAACAGGAGATAAAATTTCAGTGTGTTTATATATCATATACACAATCAATAAACAGATAAAATGCAATAGGTTGTTATTGTTCAGCCCTCCACCACCTCCAGTTTAAATTCCATTTTGTAAACAGGCACCGGAGACCGTGTATGATTTAAACATCTTTAATCAGCACCAAGACTTAACAGCATTGAGGACCATTATTGATGACCATCTCAGATGTGAGTGAGGTCAGTTGGTCTAGTTCAAACTAGTTAGAAAAGAAGTCGACCAGAACGAGGTAGTGCTTTCCACACCATTCGAAAATGTCTGTCGCCAGCGACATCCAGGGCAGTGCTGGTGGTGGGTGTTGCAGAAGGGGCAGCCGCTGCTGATGAGACGCAAGGTTGTTGCAAGTGGGGCAGGAGGCTATGCAGTCCCGGATGTACTTGGCCATCCCCAGCCAGTAGAACAGACCACGAGTGCGTGCCAGTGTGTAGTCAGCTCCTAGGTGACCGCTGTGTGCCTCTTTGAAATATTCGTCTCATAGTGATGAGGGTATCACTACCTACCTTGTAACCACAACACCATCCTGAACCACCAGTTCATCACGGACCAAGAAGAATGGCTGCACCTCTGTGGGCGTGTCGGATTGTTTGTCTGGCCAGCCTTTTGATGATGGAGGAGAGGGTTTGAAGCGTATCGCCAGTGGCAGTGTGCGCGGCCAGGGTGCGCAGTTGCTTACTGGAGACGAGGTCGACACCGAGGACCGTGAAATCTTCCTGTTCATGGGGGTGTTGTTCGCAAGATGCACGAGGTGCACGAGAGAGAGTGTCAGCGACATGCATGTCCTTACCCTTTTTGTAGGTAATGGAGAAGTCGTATCGCTGCAGCTGCAGCATCATGCACTGCAAGCAAGCTAGCGCGGCATGGATGGGCTTGTTCAAGATTGTCACCAGTGGTTGGTGGTTCGTCTTGACCGTGGATGTGTTGCCAAAGACAAAGTCGTGGAATTTGGTGCAGGCAAAGACGACAGCCAGCAGTTCCTTTTCCATTTGCGCGTAGTGCTGCTCCGTGTCGGTCATGGTGCGAGAGGCATACACGACAGGTAGTAGAGTGCCATCAGCAGATGGTTGCAAGCAGGCTGCGCCGAGCCCGAATTTCGAGGCAGCGCAGGTGATCGTCACCGGACGTTTCAGCTCGAAAAAAGTCAGAGTCGGTGCACTGGTCAGTTTGGATTTTAAATTTTACATCGAAGGCAACCTGATGTTGCTGGAATCATGACCATGCAGTGTTCTTTTTGGTCAGCTGCCACAGTGTGGAGCTTAGTTCGCTGAGGTTCGGTATGAACTTTCCGAGATAGTTTACCATGCCCAGAAAACCTTGCAGGCCTTTCACGTCTGTAGGGGCAGGCATGTCTGTGATGGCAGTAGCTTTCTTCGGATCGGGTTTGAGGCCATCATGAAGTAAAACAAAAACTCACAAAAGCTAAAATAAAAACCGTTATACAGAAGGAGTGGATCAGACCGCTTCTGATGCCATGCGAACAGGCACCAGATACCGTGTATGATTTAAATACTTCTTTAATCAACACCAAGACTTAACAGCGTTGACGACAACACATTGTCAGTACATCCTAGCTGCGCAGCCTGGCAGTGCCAGGAACGAGTGTTAGTATAAGTGTTATTGTGGGGTGGAGTTAGTGATGCTGGCCTATGTGTGATTGGTTTACATGCATCATCAATCTACACATTTAAATATTTATGGAGGACCAGGAAACCAGAAGCAAGATTTACTCCAGGGAGTTACTCCAGCTCCAGGGTCAGGGAGTGATTCTGCGTTGGTTTTCAGCAGTCGCGGCGAGGCGACGATCGGACAGCAATGGCGGCCAGATCTCCCACAATTCATAGCGAGGGAGAAAGTGCCCAGCGCCAACCAGTTGCTGTGGCAGTGCGCATGCGCACGGCGGCCGATGTTGTGCTGGCTGTGGTTGTGCACATGTGCAGGGTGGAGGATGTGCTGGCCGCAGCAATGCGCATGTGCAAGGCGGCCTGCCGTGCCGGCGGATGAGCAGCGAGCAGAGAGCGGAGATCCAGTGGCCCGGACACGGATATGGATGGCGGGCAGTGACGGAGAGTGACATAGAGAGAGAGATAGAGAGGGGGGCCCGCCCAGAGTTGAACGGCAGGTTTTGAGGCCCTAGGCTTCAGCCTATGAAGCCTAGTGGTAAATCCGGCTCTACGAGGGCCCCCTAGATCTCGAGGCCCTAGGCTTAAGCCGATGAAGCCTATACGTAAATCTGGTCCTGATTAGGAAGCAGACCCCTCCGCCTCTAACCTTGCCCGGAGGGCCATCTGGTGAAGGGTGAAGCCCTCAGGTTGAATGGCACAGACAGGTATATTGGGAATGAGCCATGTCTCTGTGAACCAGAATTCGCTGCAGTCACTAAAAAACTATTGCAATGAGAAGTTCACCATCCTAACACCAACTGAGGTTGGACACGAAAATGAATAACTTTACCCCATGATATGTACAGATGTGATTGTCTAAGTATTCAAAAACTTCTGTGCACTAACCCAACAACTAAGGGAATACGAGATGGGATTGTTTAAGAGCTTCTAATTGAGGTTTCATTAGAAAAACATACAGAATCATAGAAACTGATGCCATGTCAGAAAGTAGAAAGATAATGGAGTAAAAATAACATTTAGCAATTTGCAGCAAATCCCTTGATATTGGAGCCTCCTGGGAGGCAACAAGAGACATAGACTGCAGTGCTGATTTTCCAACAGGTTCCAAACACGGCATCCTGCTGGAAGTGTGGGAAGTGAATTGACTATTGCATCAACATAAACCAACGGGTCTAAAACTAATTGGACAGTATTGTGGCATTCATATTGCAGCTTTGCATTATTAGTAATAGAAAGATAATTTAATTTATTCAGTCACTGTGGCCTTGGCAATGATACAAACCATTTATATGTAATGAAAGATATATGAACAGTGCTATAGCTCTAAAAAAAAATCACTCAAGGATTCTGATGAATTATAAACTGCTTCAAGATTTCTGAAGGTCTAATATCTATTTCCAATATCCAATTACTGTCCCATACATTTTCAATCCTTGGAGACACAAGGAACTGCAGATGCGAAAATCTTGAGTAAAACATAAAGGGCTGGAGGACTCAGCGACTCTATGGAGGGAATGGACATCTAATGTTTTGGTTCCGACTTTCCTTCAAACATTGTAGTGGGGGGGGGAAAGCTGGAAAAGAGAGGTGGAGCATGACAAAGCATGGCAGTGATAGATGGATACAAGTGAGGGGGATTGGATTGGCAGATGGGTGGTGAGCTTACAGTGGAAGTGGTGGAGGCAGGTTCGTTGGTATCATTTAAAAATAAATTGGATAGGCATATGGATGAGAAGGGAATGGAGGGTTATGGTATGAGTGCAGGCAGGTGGGACTAAGGGAAAAAAGTTGTTCGGCACGGACTTGTAGGGCCAAGATGGCCTGTTTCCGTGCTGTAATTGTTATATGGTTATATGGTTATGGTTATATGGTGTAAGTGGCAGAAGCTAGCGATGAAAAAGAGACCGTGTATGGATAGGACGTTGAAGGACGAGAAGCCGAAGCCAAGAAGTGGAAGCCAAGATATCGAAAGTACATCACGCTGAAAAGCCAAGATACCGAAAGTACATCACGCTGAAAGGACACAAAGCTGAAAGTGCATCACGCCGAAAGGATACGAACCCGAATGGACACCACGCTGCAAAGACAAGACGCAGATCAAACATGACGTTTGGTCCAGACCCCCACGTCCATCACATCACTGGCCAGAGGGAGACAGGAGGGGGGGGATCTTGAACTTGCGTCTGTAAAATCGTGGCAGTGACTCCAAGCTGCTGCCACAGAGGCAGTGATGTGATGGATGCCGCGGGGGTTTGGATCAATCGCTGACCTTTGTCGAAGACTGACATGTGTCGGATCAATCCCATCCCCGGAGACGTACAAGGCACAACAATGTAACTATTTCAAAATGTAACAAGGTACAACAATTTGTGCAGCAAATATAGATGTTTTAATGTGTTTCAGTGTTTCATACCTATTTATCATTTCGGCTTCATGTGCGTTTGGCGTCAGATTGTTTTTTGGCTTAAAATCTGGCGGGGAAGGAACATGATGTCGAAAAGCCTCTGTGGCTAACGTAGCAGATTGGAGTCAATGCCACCATTTTACAAACGCAAGCTCAAGCTTCCCCTCCCATCTCCCCCGGCCAATGATGTGATGGACGCAGGGGTCTGGACCAATCGCTGACCTTTGTCGATGACTGACAAGGTGTTGGACCAATACCGTCTCCCGAGACGTCATGTCCATTCGGCAGCTTTTCGACGTCATGTCTGTTCAGCGTCTTGTCTTTGCGGCTTGGTGTCCATTCGGGTTTGTGTCCTTTCGGCGTGATGTACTTTCGGTGTCTTGGCTTTTCAGCGTGATGTACTTTCTGTATCTAGGCTTCCACTTCTTGGCTTCGACTTCTCGTCCTTTGACGTCCCATCCGGGCACCAAAGAGACAACAGGGTGTCAGATAAAGAGAGGAGGAGGGAAATGTAAAGCCAGAGGGAGGGGTGAGAGTTGGAAGGGCACAACAGGGAGGGAAAGAGGGGAGATAAAAGGGGAAATGAGGGATGAGGAAGGGAAATGCGTGCATGAAGGAGAGGAAAGTAGCAGGCTCACTGACGGTGGGATGATGGGAGAAATGGGTGCATACTGGGCAAGGAGAGCCATATTAAAGTGGGGGGGGGGTTTACTTAAAATTAGAGAATTCAATGGTTATTTCATTGGGTAGTAAGCAACCTAAGTAAAATATGAGGTGCTGTTCTTCCATTTTACATATGGCCACAGTTTGACTATGAAGGAAGCCAAGGACTGATAGATAGGTGTGGGAATAGGAATTGGAGTTAAAATGGTTGGCAAAGGGAAATCCAGCAGGCCTTGCAGCCAGAGCATAAGTGTTTGGCGAAATGGTCGCCTAGTCTACACTTTGTCTTGCTGATGTAAAAGCGGTCACATCCAGAGCACCTAATGCAGTAGATGTGTACCCGTTTCACTTGGAAGGGCTAGCTGTGGCTTGGTGAATCTATTATTGAAGAAGGATGATACCTCGGATGTCACAGCATGGAAAGCCTCATCTTGGGAGCAGATGCGGTGGAGATAGAGAAATTGAGAGTAAGCGATGGAACACTTGTGAGAGGCAGGGTGGAGGATGTGTAGTCAATGTAGCTATGGAAGTTAGTGAGTTTATAGTAGATGTCAATCAATAGTCTCTCCCCGGTGAATGAAACAGAGGGATTGAGAAAAGGGAGAGAGGTGTCAGAGGTAGACCCAGTGAATTTGAGAGCAGAGTGGAAGGTAGTAATAAAGTTGGTGAAATCAACCCTGCCTCTTACAAGAGTTCTGCATGTGTGCACAAGACAACCCCAATGCAGTTATCGATGTAGTGGAGAAGGAGTTGGAGAATGGTGCTGAGGTACTTTACATTTGGAACAAGGACTGTTCGAGGTAACCAACGAGGTAAGACAGGTTTGAGGTAAGACAGGCATAGCTGAGACCCATGCAAGTGCCCATGGATGTATCTTTGACAAAGGAAGTGAGAGGCTTTAAAAGAGAATTTGTTGAGGGCGAGGACAAGTTCCACCAGATGGAGGACAGTGTTAGCTGAGGGGTACTTTCAGTCTTGTTCTGATAGATGGACTCATATATACACCTCTGCTTCATCACCCAGCAGCCACTACTGTAAGTTTTAATACTTTGCAGACAACGAGTGCATAAATGTTGTATGACTACGAGGGCATTGCATTTGAGTTGGATCCCATCTCTACACAACTCATTTTATTTCTATTGTATTATTTTTCTTGTTATGACGTAAAAGGGGACCATATGGTCCATTGAGTATGCCAGCTATCAGTCTCATTAGTCTTATTCCCTTACTTTTATCCCTGTAACCTATTATCTGTCACTTGGCGTACAACCTTCCTCAGAATCTCCAGTGCCAGGATCATTAATTCATAATTAGAGGAAATAAACAATTGCTCACAGGAGGCCTGGCACCTTAGCTCAGTCATAGCCCATCACCGAGTGATGATTGCCTCTGTAAAATGTACCTACCTAATGCATAAATGGGTTGAGGCGAATGGAAAGCCAGTAACTCTCATCATTTACAGTTTCAGAACCTCATATGCATTTACATATTTTAAACCCCTTTGAGCACAGGGCAACCTTCTGTTTCATTCCCCGTCCAAATTAACATTAACCATCATTTAATTCCCTGCAGTAGCTGGTCCTTGAGGTTTTTTTTATGCATTGAATTTTAATGTCAAGAAATTATCTCATCCAAGTTATTTTTGGAAATTTCTATAATGAGCATATAGACTGAGAAATTTCATCTCTCAGCGGTTGTTATCAAAACCAATGGAATTTAAAGCCTAAATATTGCTGGTGGAAGTGACAGAAGCTGAAACAACATACATGATGAATTGCAATGAACAGTCATTGCTCTGTAAATTTCGCAATGCCAAGTAATGCAGTGCAGTTACCTTACAATCCCCTTGTAAAAATGCAAAGACAAATTGCAAGTCATCTTCCCATACCGATCTCTCTGTCCTGGGCCTCCTCAATAGCCAAAGTGATACCACATACAAAGTGGGGGAACGGCACCTCCTTGGATAACTTACAACCCCCACTCCCCCAATTTTAAACACCACCTCTGCACCACCTGGATGTGCACTCATTTCTCCCACTATCTTGATTCTCCCTCCACCTCTTTCCCCTTCCCTCTCCACCTATATCGCTTCATGTGGCCTCATATTTCTCACCTTTTTACACCTGATCTCACAGCCTTTTGTCTTATTTTTGTTGCTGGCCCATCTGTCAATCAAATCCCTTCACCTATATCCACCTATCACTTTGTCCCGCCCTATCCTCACTTCCCACTTTCTTCCCACTACTACAATCTGTCTGAAGAGTGAAAGTAAAGAGGGAAGGTAGCTGGTATAAGGCAAGAGGGTTGGGTCAGTTGGTATAAGGAGGAGCCGTGTGGTGGGACACCAGTCAGTGGGTGATTGATGGACTAAGGAGGTGGGGAAAGACGATGGGCAGTTCGAGCCAGGTAGAGGATGGAGAGGAGGTAGAGACTGGTGGATGATAGGTTGAGATAGACACAAGCAAAGGCAGAATGAGCTAGGTGAAGAGAAGGTGAAGCTAAGAGGGTGATATGTGGAACACAAAGGCTACTCGTGCTGGAATCTGATAAGATAATGGGAAACATTGCGAGACAGTTGATGGATAGATGGAAACAGAACCAGATGGGGGATGGGGTGGGAAACCTCTGAAGGTGAAATGTCTAGATAGTAGATCTGGATAATGGAACCAGGAGGAGGGTGAGGATCAAAATGGATGATGGGAGGGGAGGAGAGGGGATATGGGAAATGGTAGAAAAGTGGGAGGACTTGTGGATTGGAACGAGGGACAGAGGCGGGAGGAAGGATGACCTAAATTTGGAAAATTCAATCTTCAATCTTCATACCAGTAGGTTTTCAAATTCCCAGGTCGAATACGAGGTGGTTTTCCTCTACTATGCTTTGGGCCTCACACTGGCAGTGAAGAAGGACAGTCAGGCGAGCATGGGAATTGGAAGTGAATCGCCATACAACTAGGAGCTTGTGACCAAAGAGATGATTGCAGTAATCCATTGGATTGAAGCTTTCTTTGTCATCCATGTCAAATCTGCCATTCCCCAAATTTATTCTGGTGAAAACGAAAAAAAAGGCCGAGTTTAACTTCATTTGTCGTGCTAACCATTAGAAAATAGCCCATACAATAAATCGGCTACCTGGATGGAATCGTCAAGTCATATGGCACAGAAATAGTCTTTTGGTCCAATGAATAATTCATGCATTTGGAATAATCTCATTTTATTCCCTCCACATTCCCCACAGAATTTCCCCTCAGCTTCCGATAGCTGGTACAACTTATTATGCAACTTGCAGAGTACAATTAACCTACCAACTGCACCCGGGGACACAGAAGCAACATGCATGCTCTGTACAAACAGCACTAGAGGTCAGGATTGAATTTAGGTCGCTGGAGCTGTGAGGCAGCAGTATTAACTGTGCCCTCCATGTCAGGTAAGAGGCGAACAAATGTCAACATTTTCAGGATGAGAAGAAAGCAGAAAATAATGATGCAATGAGAAGGGAATGAATATTTAATTTGACATTAACACAATCAAATGCTTGCAGAAAAAAAAAACATTCAGCACTGACACTCTTCAGGTAAGATGACAATATTGTCTAAAATGGGCTCTGCAGCCTTGATAGCAAGATAAATACCCAGCTTTAAGTTAGCTATTGCTGCCAGGCATTTTGATTTTGATTTGCTATATCAGACTCTCACCACAGACCTCTGCTTCCCTGTAATGAAAGGCTCAAAGTCAGAATTAAATTCTCTGCTTCGAAAGCAAGAGATTTACAGAGGCCTCAGCAAATCCACAGCCTTCTTTTATCATTGCATATCTGATGAGCAGCATTAAATGAAAGTGAAATCACAGATGGTTCACCGAGCTTGACTTTCAAACGTCGGTGCAGTGCCGAATTATTTGTCTGATCTTCTACCATAATACCAACATTTGAAAAATAACGAAAACATACATAGTTTTGAAGAGAGCCGAGATTCTTTTCAGAAGTTAACAAGGGGCAGATTAGTGAACCGCAGTAATAATTTCACATTGACTGCTTCTAAAAGCCTTTCTTTGGCAACAGATGTGATTTATTATATTTCACCTCTTAACTAGCTGAAAGCCTGGATCTCAACCGGTGGAGAGGGCTGGGAACCTAAAAGGATCCCATCAGTGTGGAAATACTGGCAGATTTTATTCATAGGGTGAAAAAATAAATAATTCTTCACACATATATTCTCACTATTCATATCACCTGACTGACTTATTTATGAAAGGTGGGAATTTGTGGCCCATGTTAGAATAAACATTCACAGGTTGATAGTTCAAAATTCAATACCATTGTTACGACTCCCGAATGCAGGTACTTCAGAGCCGCGTAACATAATTCAAAAACCAGGTTCAAGTTAAAAAATAGTTTTAATTTTTCAATGGAACACAAAACCCAAACCCGATTCAAACAACCCAGTCAAGGATATGGATGGACTAATAAACAATTAAACAGTGCTCCAGCCAGCCACGTAATGTGCCGTCGAACCGGAGACTCTAAAACCTGCCTAAAGAGATATAACCCTGAAACAAAATACCCAAAAACACTAAGGTCAGCCCTTATCCGTCCCAATTCAATATTTGTTAACAAGTAATGGTGAAAGTACACAAAGATCTATGCCATGTGGCCAGGCCTTCCTCAGCTCACACCAGCAGGCTGCTCACAAGTCAGGGTCTACGAAGAAGAGAGAGAATCCTGGGAAACTCTGGTATTTAAGCTTCAGATGAGTCACCCGTCACCTGACGCAGCTTGGCCAATCGGGTCCAGGAGCCTTTAACCCCTTGATTCCAGACTCACAGCCACGAAGCCTGTACTCGGGAGAGAAACAGAGAAAGGTAAGTACATAGCATTCACCAGGGGGGGGGAGCGCCTAACACCTAACACCCATCCAGTCAAGGTCAGGAATGTCATGGGTCGTCTCTTGGAGGTTTTCATCGGAAATGATGATAGGAACATAAATATGATGCCCAGTAATGGATCAGATGGCCCACCAGTTATAATCAGGCATTACCTGCCGCACTACTCAGCTGACATTTCAGGTCAGGACCCTCCTTCAGATTGATTATAGGGGGAGCAGGGGATCTCCATTCTAGTCCAGACTTCATGCTGGCAAAACCAAAGTGCTTGTCAATCGCAGTGGCCCTTGCACATTGTATTTATTAAAATATGGCCAGCAATCTTTTTTTTTCACTGCACCACCTGCTGTTTACTTTGAATCAACCTCTACTCACTTTTCACCAGGACAAGGGGATCCATCCAAGTTTTATGTAACTCTAATTAAAAGTGGCATTACTCCCTGCCCACTGTATATTAATTTGAAATTTGCAGAATACATTTGAAATAAATTGTGAATTGTGTTATTTGGAATTTCCTGAAAGCATTTCATGCAATTACTGGAGAGGAATTTTGTCTTTTGTTGCTGCCACAGCTGAATTTTAAATTTAAATTTAACTAGTGACTTTTAAATATGCCTTAAGGGAGGAAACACCCCTTGGTGTTTGCATCAGAATTCAAATAATTCATCAGAATACAAATAATTGCATCAGAATTCAAATAATCTTGTTAAAATGATTAAAACTTCTCAAAATTGATCTTATCCAGTTTTTTTAAACCAGATTAATTATTTGTAATGGATTTCTATATACATATACTGTCATTCTGACCAATTACTTTCCATATATTTAATGTTTAAACAATATTACAAATTTACACTTAATTACACTTAACCAAAACATCAAGCAGGACAGACTTCTTCAAATAAGATTTTTTTTTTTTTAACATACAGTTATTTACAATATCCAAGTAAAAGCATGACCATCCTTAACCAGGATGCTGTCCAACCCCTGCAATGCCCAATTATCCCAAAAGGCCTTTGGAGAACCAGTGAATATTGTGTGCTCCCAATCTGGCAGTGACTCCTGTAACTACAGGAGCTACTGTCAGATTAAAGGCGATGACATGATTTTGCGCAGCAACATCAAATTTGTTGTTATCTTATTTATTTGGAGAATAATGTTATCAAAGTAACAGTTGACCAAAATTCTTGGCTTCAGTTTGTTACATTTCATTTGAATAACTTTTTTACTGAGTTAATGTGCATTTGCCAGCTGCAAAATGAATAGTCAAGGTAGTGTTTTCTGAAATGGAATTCTATCCAGAGAAGGTATCCAAGAAGGATATCAACGTTCACTTTCATTTTCTATAATGTGCATTGAGAAGTTAAGTACAGAGTCTGCCATGATTTGTGCTCTTTCTTTGTTTGGCTGTATGACAAGAGAATATTGTATTAAAGCAACGAGAATCTTTAATAGTATTAAACCAACATTAAACTGTGGGGGAACAGGCACAGTCAGCAGCTCTCTATCACACAAAACATTTTCAGTTCTCTCTATATGTTTTTTATTTTGAAAAATATAAGCCCCATAATGGTTGTCTCACTTCTTATGGCTCATCACAATTTTAAAAATGACGGTCTAATTTACTACATTTTTGCAAAACTTCATCACCTCCATCATTGAAACAAAACTTTCAGTGGTTGTTTTTCTTTGCTATGAATCATTTCAAGAAGCAAATATCTCTTCTAAATATATAGTAATTCATATGGACTACTTCTGCCCCACTCCAACCTTGAGGCCCTGCTGCTCCCACCAGCCCATGGATTCCTACATTGTTTAACACACTAAACAAATAGCACTTTCTCTTTCAGTTAACCATTTTACATCCATCCAGATTTAGGAGTAAATGCAGCAATTTCACTTGGACTCAAGCACTGATCCCACATTTTCATAATTGTTCACAATGATTCTCAATTGTGCCATCAGCTCCTAAAGGACCTTTTTTACTTCTTACCTATCTTTTTTTGCATTGTACTATCTTCCGGAAGTGGCGACGCTGCCATGCAGCTGCGGGTCGCCTGCAGTCTGTCTGTCTTTTCATTTTTTTTTGTTATCTTTTGTCTTGTATGTTTCAGTTTATTTATAGTTGTGTGTGTGTGGGGGGTGGAGGAAACTTTTTTTAAACCTCTTCCTTCAATGAGGATGTGACCTTTTCCTTGTCGTATCTCCATCTCTGTCTGCACTGAGGCCTAATATCGTGGAGCTGGCGGCCTACAACTTGAGGCTCCGGTGGCAGAGCCTGTGGACTTACCATCTGGCTGGTTGGGAGCTGGCTGACTTTGGAGGCTGTGGTGGCGCTGTGGCTGTGACCCGACTTCAGAGCTTTGGAGGCTTCAGCCGCTGGTCCTGTGGATGGTAACATCGGGAGCTTGCAGGTCCCAGGTTGGCGACCGATTCCCGCAACAACAGCTTCGTCCACTGGACTGGAGGGTGGCAGCTTCGTCCGCCCCCGGCCGCGGAATTTGAACCAGCCTGTTCGCGGAGGTTGGAATTGGCCACAGGACCCGGCGGGGGCTTCAACATCGAGAGCCTCGATTGCCTCGACGCAGTGGGAGAACAAGCAAGGAAGAGATAAGACTCTTTGTCTTCCATCACAGTGAGGAGGTCCCTGGAGATTCACTGTGATGGATGTTTGTGTTAAACTGTGTTCATTGTGTGTTTTGTTGCTTTTTTTTCTGTCATGACTGCAAGATACACATTTTCGTTCAAACTATTGTTTGAATGACAATAAAGGAAATTCAATTCAATTCAATTCAATTCAATCATGCCTTTGGCCACTTAAGCTTTCTTGCCTTCAACCTGATTACAGTCCTTCCTTTTATTTTATTTTTCTCCCTGACCATTTTCTGTTTGATCAGTTTTAACGATAAGTTTCTAACTTTTTCCAAGTTCTGACAATAGATGACCAAATTTAAATTAAGTTAATTTATCCAATAAATTAATTTCTCTTTATGCAAATATTACCTCACATTGAGGGCAACAAAGTGATGTGGCAAGTGGAGCTGCTGGCTCACATCAGAGCTCCAATGACTCCATTCAATCCTGACTTCTAATGCTGTCTGTGTGAAGCTTGCATGCTCTCCCTGTGACCAAGTAGGTTTTTCCGAGTTTTCCATTTTCTTCCCACATCCCCAAAACCTACGGGTGGGCAGGGTAATTGGGCACTGTATATTGTCTCCAATTTGTAGATGAGTGGTAAAATCCAGGGAGAGGTGGTGAGAATGTGGGGGAAATTAAATGGATTAGTGTAATGTGGATTTTTCATACTCTGTGTGGATACAGTGGAGCATAGGGTCTAATACTAAGCTGTATCTCTCCATGGCTATGAGTTGCTGAGTATTTCTTGCATTTTCTCTTTTTATTATACATTTTCAGTATCCACAGCATGTTATTTTTCTATTTGATCAACTCCTACATAAATCTGATACTGGGCAAAATATGTTTTGCAGTCTTCTTTTATTACAAAATTGAATGAACAGAGTCACTTTATGGTAGTACTGTCATCTTCAAGATTCTTTATCACCAGAATAACAATGCCACAATCCCCAACCAACCTTAAAATAAAAATGAAAAGTTACCGTACTTTACTTAAGAAAAGATAAATAATTTTATTAACAGCCTATTATGTGGCCACAGTGATATTCAAAGTTTGGGAAGACTTTCCCCTCTCTAGTAATACATCATATAAGTTATCCAATTTAGTAATTAGAAGCTTTGCCTTAAAGGCAATCCAATGACTACGGAATGCACTTGTCTGGATTTATAATTGTCCCAAGGTTGTGCATATTGAAAAGTAATTCATCCTCCTGTCTTGGATCCAAGAAACCTCTAGCCAAATATTATATTGGCCGTGGCACTGTCACATGAATTCCAAGACTCAAGTGGAAAAGATACTTTTCCAGAATCAGTAGGAGCAAAATAGATTCATGATTTGAAAAGGGTATGCAGAGTAACATGGTTAAATCTTATTTAAAATTGTTAACAATTCGAATGATTGCATGTGACTTGCAAAGGAGACCAGAAATTTTATTTTATAAAGCATTTCTATCATTTATAAAGAATGCAATCTTTATTAAAATCAAAGTGAAATGTTATTTCCTTCAAAACAAATGACAGACTTCTTGGCTGATGTAATTTTGTTGCACTTTAACAGAGGGGGTGAGATTAATTATGATGATTTTTCAAGATATGGAACAGAAATAGCACATCTGCTATGCAATTATTGTCCATTCTTGACTGGGGTCATTACAAGTAATGCAATGCTCACAGTGCTCACTTACGGTGAATTGTGCACAGATTTTAATTGAAACTAGACCAATATTTGAAAAATCTAAAAAATTGTCAAGCCTTCATATTATCCAGTCAACCCAATGGGAACAAAATGGGATTGTATCCGATGTCTGCTATACACTTTTTCTGATTTGTTCCAAATCAAAGTGCCTCATTTCACCTGCTGTAATGATTCAACTTTCATCTGCCTGCATATAATCCATATTACTCCATTCCTTGCATATCCATATGCCTATTCAAAAGACTCTTAAATACCAATGTCATATCTGCCTCATCCATGACTACTGGCAATGCATTCCGGGCACTCAGCACCCTCTGTGTAAAAAAACCTGCCCTGCACATTTCATTTAAACTTTGCCCCTCTCACCTTAAAGCTATGTCATCTCATATTTGAGATTTTCATCCTGGCAAAAAGGTTCTGACTGTCTGGTCTATTTATGCCACTCATAACTTTATATACTTCTATCAGATCTCCCTGCAACCTCTGGTATTCCAAGGAAAACAACCCAAGTCTGTCCAACCACTCCCTGTAACTAATACCGCCTCGTCCAGGCACCATTCTAGTAAACCTCCTCTGCACCCTTTCCAAAGCATCCATATCCTTCCTGTAATGGACAATGACCCAACCAGAACTGCATGCAATATTCCAAATGCAGCTGAACCAAAGTCTTATAAACCTGCATCAATGTCCCGACCTATGAAAGCAAGCATACCATATGCCTTCTCCACCATTCTATCTACTCATGTTGCCACCTTCAGGGAGTTATGGACTTGGAACCCAAAATCCCACTGTACAGCAATACTATTAATGTCATGCCATTAATTGTATATTTCCCCCGAAAATTTTGACCTCCCAAAACACCACACCTCATATTTTCTACGATCAAACTCATTTAGCCATTTTTTCATTCTTTTCTGTAGCTGATCTATAATCTCATTGTATACTTTGACGACCCTCCTCACATTCCACGACCCCAGCAATCTTGTTGTCTACAAATCGTAACAACCACCAGCATGTTCCAGGCACTCATCACCTTCTGTGCAAAAAATTTGACCCGCTATATCTCCTTTAAACTGCCACCTTAAAGCCATGTCCGTTGATATTTCAACCCTGGGATAAAGGTTCTGACTACAAACTTGCGAATCAACCCACCTACTTTGACATCAAATTAATCTGCATATATCACAAATTACACAGATCCCTGTAGATCTCCACTGGTCATAGACTTCCAGCCCGAATACTGAATTTTGAATCCAACAGCCAAGTCACTGTTAATCACGTGCATCTTAATCTTCTGGATCAGCCGATCATGGAGGACTTCATCAAATGCCTTCATAAAATATGCAACTTTTTATGGGATAAGAATTCTTTGCTGTGATCTACGGTGCTTTCCTTATGAAGTTTGTACATTCTCCCTGTGACCACATAGGTTATCCCTGAGCATTCCGGTTTCCTCCCACATTCCAAAGACACACAGATTTATACATTAATTGGCTTTGAAACAAATGATAAATTATCCTTCATGCCTAGAATAGTGCTAGTGTACCGGGATCATTGGTCGGCGTGGACTCGATGGACCGAAGGGGCAGTTTTCACACTGTATATTTAAACTAAACTAAATCTCTATGACTTGCAACTGTTTAATTGGTTACCAAGTAGTTATAAAAGTACACTTCAAATCATTGGGAGCAAATGGTTTGTTTTTAGAAATGAACCAATAGAAACATGTAATTTTAATGGCTATTCTTGTCAACTTTTTTAATTAACTCTCACTTAAAGAACAAAGTGAACAACAATTGAAACAAAACCATATCACAGAATATAAGATGGTTACAATGATGAAGGAGGTAAATTGGCCCATTGATTGAGTACCTACACTCCATATATCGTTAATACATGCGGTATCACTCTCCCTCCAAAGGCCTGGAAAACCTTTCCTTACAGATACTTATCCTAGCTTGATTTTGAATGCTATAAAATAATCTGCCTCCATTACCTCTTGGCAGTGTATTTCATCTCTGTTCCATGTCCACTGGTTCTTGATGCCTCTGTCATGGGAACAGTTTTCTCGCTCTGCTCTATTTGTGATGTAGCTGCTGGATATTGTTCTTGAACCAGAAAAAGGGGCCCACTCAAAATGAGTAATCTCAAGATGCTGCCTTAGAGGTTTTGTTTGACTAAACAAAAAGGAGATTTTTATTCATCTTGAACCAAGGATACGCTCAGATTTATGTGAATGGGAATAAATAATGTAAGAAAAATTAGCTAACGTACAGAAATGCAGCTTTTAACCTTTCTCTACGTGGGTCTCAAATGGGCTTGAAAATTAGACCAAGCGCTTGGGATGATTGAATAAAGAAGCTAAAAAAATAGAAAGGAAACAGCCCAGGGCTCCTTCTGCTTTTCATCAACCTACTATCCTGACTGGGATCCATTTGTGTCGAAGCCAACCAAGTGACAGCATTGATTGTTTTCAAAATGTAATGGGCTGCTAAAGATAACTGTTTGGCTGATGGACAATATAGCTGGGAAATTGTTAGGCAGTAAGCATCCACAAAATTGCACTACAAGTTTAGAAAAATCTGATGCATAACAAAAAGGACAAAAGTGAATATATTGACTTGGTTTGCTGTCAGTTAATTGGTGTGATTGATCAACAAACGAAAAAAAATACCACCATGCAGCAAGTCAGCACCACTATGAAGAGAATTAACGTTCCTGCAAGCTCGGTTTCCACCTCACTGGCTCGGTCACTTGTCCCCCCCCCCCCCCCCCCCCCCCCCCCCCCCCCCCCCCCACTCCACCCGCACCCCGGATGGGCGGCGTGATGAGGAAGCAACCATTCCCTCACAATGTAATCTCAACCATTCCAAAATCTGCAGAAAATGCATATTTGTACTTATTCCTGTTTTGAACTCTCAATCACTCTACATGCATCATTTACATCACAGTATCATCCAATATTTTTTTATAGGGGAAGAGAGCAAGAAAGAAGTGCCATGGGCTTCAGTTTGTAGCAGCTGGAGAGACAGTCTCCAACACACCCTTCGCTCATGCTTAATGGATCTCTGCATTATGGATTTAGTCTTTGTAGCCAAATCCCCTGACACCACTGAGACAGGAGGTTTCATCTACTGTTACAAAGTTGGCGTCTGTAAATAATCCAGATATTCTCATTGCACACTCAGTACAGTCAGGGTACTTTTTCTAACTGAATAGCTTTATACAGTAAATCCTTAGAAAAGTGATGCATTATATTCTTCTGTAAAATATGTTAAAAGTAAATGCCTCTTTGCTCTTAATTAAATGCATTTCTTTGCTTTTAAGATCAACAAAGGAACAGTTGCATCCAGCACTCTTGACAAAAAGATTGTTCTTACTGAACTTTGACGAATGTCTGTAGATTTTGAATTTGCAGAGTGATAAGGATAGCAAAGGCAGAAAAATTACTTGTTTATTTTCCTGGTGTGTGATCATTAATGGCACTTGTGTCAGCAACCATGATTGCATTGTAATGCACATTGCAAATGACTGCTTTACTGCTAAAGCTCAGATTCATACACAATGCAATGGACCTATAAGGTAATCACCAGTATGCAAATTCATGAATACAACAAAGGAATATGAATTGGAGAAAAATTAACATCTCAAGTTTCAATAAGGAAGAAAGAATGTGCATTTATAGAAACACTTTCCATAATCTCAAATTATGCCAAATGATATTATTCTGATACATGAACCTTGGCAGTAAATTTACATACAGTAGTTTCCCACTGACAATTATGTGACAGTGGTCAGATAATCTGTTTTATTTTTGTGATGTTCGTTGATAAAGGATCTCACATACCCTCCTTTGAAAGAGTAGCACTGATTTTGTTTTATGTCCCCTTGGAAAAAAGAGCCTATTCCTTCATTTAATGTGTTGCCTGAAAGATGGCTCAACTGCTGGTAGAACGCTCCATCAGAACTCTGAGCCTGGCTTCTATGCTCAAGGGATGACAAGTACCTGCACACCATTGTAGATTGTACACCATAATGAAATGAGATGTTCATCCACTTGCATCAAAGCCCTGAAACACTTTTTTTGGAGAGTTGCCAGGTGACATAGACAATGTTCCTCCGAGGAGAAATAATGCAAATTGCGCAATATTAATATTTAATGAACATCCAGGAAATTCAATGGGGGAAATTATCTGCATCTCAGTGCAACACATTGACATATTAATTTAACAGGGCTGTCACCACGTTGGATATTGATGCTTTTTAAAAAATAAATGCATCACAAACTGATGTATCCAAAACTGGATTATAAAATGATTACATTGTCTTTATATGTTTATTTCCACTTTTGATTTTCAATCCATCGTGATTAATTCAGTTTCAATGGTAGGTGTGTTTTACAGGTATTAACCTGGAGTTTTGCTACAAATTGATCCCAGCCATTTTATTCATAACCTGGAATTATTTACACATATTTGACAATGTGCAATATCAGATTCAAATACGGTTTTGATTTATAAAAGCAATTGAATGCAGCAAACACAGGAAATGTGAAACAGCTTGACCCTTCCCTGATGTTTTGCGAGTTTCTGAATGGATTTTATAATATTAAGGATGCAAGTTTGTGCCTCGACAAAAGGCAGCAAAGTTAAAGTCCTGCAGATATTAGTGGCAACAAAGATTTATTTCCCTCAGGAACATTGGTGAACCAGATGTTAATCGTTTCAATGTTATTCTTCACCATGAATTATCTTGCTCATCAGAAGTGATTTATGTGTTAGGTATGCATCAAATTAGATCAGTCCTCATGAAACTATCCTTTTGGATAGCTTCCAGGTAAATTATATCCGTTCTTCTGAGGATAAACCATCTTCAGGCACTGCTGGTTGAGCAGATTTTAACAAGGTTGCATAAAACTGGGTTCCCTTACAAGGTACCATTTACTACTGAGCACCTAGCTCTTGAGCATCACCACACCTATTCCAGGTTTCAATCTGTGACCAGCTATCTCACCCTAACCCTTTCCCCCAAATTCACCTATCCCCAAAGCAGAATTCTTCTGATTACCTGACCATGCAATCGCCAGCCTGAAAGATAACATCGCCAACATCCCCTAAACTCGCTAACAAAGGCTGTGTTTGCTCCAGTCTTCCACTGCCTCAACCCCAAATATCATCACTGGATGGCAATTCCTGGCCAAACAAACCACGTCCTCACCCCTGCAATTGCTGGACCTCAACCTGCTGCCAATCTCTCCAGACCTCAAACCATCATCCGGCCCTCTAGTTACTCTTCATCTTTCTCCAAATCCTGCACTCCCAGCCTGGATCCGAGATACAAGCATCTTTAGAAATTGGTCACGATCAGGACTTCCGGTGGCGCTATGCTGCAGTAAAAGCACGCGCCAACTAGCTCCACGCTGAATCCGAAGAAAAACAGGAGAAAAACGGGACTGACCTGCTGAAATCACCGGCGGCCTGTGTCGCGGGTGAGTGACGTCATCAGACCGCGACTGCGGTGGTTTAATGTTGATTCAACGCACTCCCCCAAAAGGACAGGCAAAGAAACCTGGTAGGGCTAAACTACCGGTAGAAGAAGTAGGCCTGAGTGACGCCTCGAGCTCAATTTCAGCGTCGTTCCAAGAGGAAGTTTCAAAACAGGTCCAGAAGGCAAAGACTAAAAAAACTGAAATGGAGGACCTTCGTACTTTTATTTCAAGAGAAATCTCAAGTATAAAGGAAGAACTGTAAAACTTCAAAGAAGAAATTTCAGCCTCAGTTCAGATTGTTCGGGGAAGAATTGATTTCCTGGAAGGAAGAAATGTCTGAAAAATAAAATCAACAAATGGAAGAGGTAAACGTTAAACCTAATTTGATGGAACTCTAGGTTAGATCCCATTATCGATACAGTAGTTCAGCACACTGCAGCTATAACTGAATTAAAGTCAATTGCCGACACAAGCGCTGAAACTACAAAAATAATTCTGTCCGAGAGCAAGCGTTCCGGTTGGCGGCGCGACTCATGTTGCAGCGGCCCCTACAGCCTGTTTTTTTTGGGGGTTTTTTGGTCTAGTTAAATGTAGTTGGTGTGTTTTTTTTAATACTGTTTTCAACTGTGTATGCATGGGGGGGGGGGGGGGGGGGGGGGGGGGGGGGGGGGGGGGGAGGGGAGGGAGAAACTTTAAAAATCTCTTCCCTGCACAGGAGACCCAATCTTTTCCCTGTCGGGTCGTGGAGCGGCCTCCAACCGGAACGACCTGGTGGCTCCAGTTGCGGAGCCTGCAGAGCTGCGGACTTACCATCGTGGGGCTGGCTGGCCTCGGAGCGTGGGGAGCGGTGTGGCTCGCTGCTGCAGCCCAATTCCAGTGCTCAGAGGCTCCAGTTTCAGGCCCGGTAGACTGTGATATCGGGAGCTCCTGGGTCCGGGTGGGAGACCCCTTTTCGGAGCTCCCGCAACGCAACCTTTCCAGCCCATGTCGCGGGGTTGGAACGACCCAGAGCGGGGCCGTACATCGCCCGGCGCGGCTTTAATGGCTGCGGGACATTCCAACGCCTGCTGGGGGCACCAACATTGGGAGAAAAATGGTGCACAGGGGAGAGAAAAGACTTTGCCTTCCATCACAGTGAGGAGGAGATTCAGGTCGGGCACACAGGGCATTGAGACCTCATCCAAGTGCTAGCGCCCCCCAAAGACAACTGATACTGAAGGTGCATTACGACCACGTTTTGGAAGGCATCTTGACAAAATTGCTGGCAACAGAAATCTTTCATTTGAAGGCTACAGGATTAGTATTTTCAGAGACTATCCTGTAGAGGTTGTTAAGAGAAGAACGCTTTTCAATGAGACAAGAGGAATCCTTTAGAAGATACCAAATTTGTGATATGGACTTGTACCCTGCAAAACTGAGAGTCACCTATAAGCAGAAGGAACATTTCTTCACCGATTCCAAGAAAGCACTGCAGTTTGCCCAGGATATTGAGAAATCGACTGATGATTGAACATTATCTCCACGGTGCCATCACTTGGCAGAGAACAAATGGAACTTTAAATTGTTATATTCAAGGACTAATGATAGTTGATAATGGTAGCTGAGCAAGTTATCTTGCTATTGACTTACAACCATTATTATTTAGTACTAATCACTACTAATTATTATTAACTATTATTAACAAATTCTTAGAATTAGTTATAAATAACAACTGTAAATAATATTTGATTTAGGTATTTTATTAATAAAATTTGTTTTTTTTATATTTGACTAATATATTTTTTAGGGGAATAATAATTCCCTACTACTGGATTACAAATTTTTTGGACCTAAAAATGTTTCTCCCCCCTCCCTTTTATAAATTTCTTTTATTGAATTTTTATTTTTTCTTAAAGCACGGAGCTAGTATTATTTTTTTATATGGCTACGGAAGTCTTTAGAGGGTTAGCCACGCACGTGTGGCTATCACTAACTACACTGATTGTAGATGTAGTTTTCTTATTTTCTTTGCACTGGCACTCTTCTAGCCATTTGTGTTTCTACTTTTTCTACTTTTTTTTTTAATTACAACTTAAATATTAAATTTAATTATGTTTTTTTTAAGGAGATATGTTCGGGATGAAGACTTATTAAATCTAAAATTCATCTATCCTGTGTTCGGGTGGAATGTCAGGTTTAGTGTGTTGAACCATTTGCTCTTTTATAGACCATCCTACCCATAAGATGCAAAACGTTAATATAAAATTGGGGGTGAAGGAATTACATATTGTAGTTGAAACGTCAAGGGTATTAATGAACCAATCAAGAGAGGTAAAGTATTAGCACACTTAAAATCACTCAAAGCTGATATAATGTTTCTTCAAGAAACTCATCTTTAAAAATGAAGCACAACATAGATTGAAAGCAAAATGGATTGCCAAAACGTATCACTCCTCATTCTCTCATAAGTCTACTGGTGGGTGAATTATATTTTTAAAAAACGATTTTCCTCAACGTTTCATACTTCATAAATTCATACATTAATACTGCCAATATCAAAGATGTCTGGAGAAAAGAAAATCCATCTGGACGAGAATATTCATTTTACTCACCGGTACTTAAAACGTATTCAAGAATCGACTATTTTTAGTGGACTCTAAACTTATCCCATATACTTATAATTTGAAATATCATAATATTATGATTTCGGATCATGCACATTTAACATTCATGATTAAACTAAATGGAATGACCGAGAAGCAGACTAAATGGAATGACTGAGAATGGAGACTTAACCCTCAAATTTTAAATGATAAAACATGCATGCTACGAATATCTTATAACACAGATTAATATGTTTTTCGAGACGAATGACCGCCCTGAAGCATCTGTCTCCCTTCTTTGGGAAACATTCAAAGCATTTGTACGAGGAGCGTTAATCTCCTCTCAAGCCTTCCATAATAAAAAGAATCGAGCTAAACAACATGTATTAGAAATGGAAATAAGGCAATTAGATATAGAGAATGCGGCTGCCCCTTCTATGATAAAATATAATCAAATTGCTGCACTTAAATATAAGTTAAAGCAAATATACTCAGATCAAATCATAAAACTTTATCAACACTTTATTAATTTGAAATTGGTGAAACACCACAAAAACTATTAGCCCATCAACTTCATAAATTAAATGAGGAAAAAACAATTCATAAAATTAGATCAGATATGAAAGAAACATTAACATTGCCCAAGGATATCAATGACAGATTTTTACAATATTATCAAACACTTTATTCAGCCAAAACGACAGATTGTCCTACGAGAATGGAAACATTCTTACAGAAATGTTAGCTTACAGGCTTAGATCTGAAAGAGAGGGAATTATTAGGTGCTGAAATATCAGTAAAATATATTGAAGAGTCCATTAGGTCGTTGAAAAACGGAAAGGCCGCAGGTCCTGATGGTTTAAACTCTGAATTTTATTTTTAAAATGTAATGATCTGATCTCTCCATGTCTACAGACATTATATAATTATGCTTTCACTCACCAGAAACTGCCAGAAACTATAAACGAATCACCAATAACACTTATACCAAAAACAGATAAGGATCTTGAGGATCCAGGTTCATATAGAGCAATAGCTCTTTTAAACACTGATCAGAAGATATTAACTGAAATTTTAGCCCATAGATTGAGTTTAGTGATTCATAAATTAATACATCCTGATCAAACAGGTTTTATCCCAAAACGTTATTCATTTTATAATCTGAGACGATTATTTAATATTATAAAATCAAATAGAATAGCTAATGTAGATTTAGCAGTCATCTCGTTAGATGCTGAAAAAGCATTTGATCAGGTGGAATGGCCTATCTATATTCGGGGATGGAAAAATTTCAACTGGGTGATAAGTTCTATAGATGGGTTAAACTCCTATAAACTAACCCAACAGCTAGAATATTGACAACTCAAATGTTATTACCCAAATTCAATCTGCCTAGAGGTTGACAAGGATGCCCATTATCTCCGTTATTATTCGCCCCAGCTATCAAACCACTTGCAGAAAGTGTTAGAGCCCACCCAGACGTTTATGGGTATAATACTAAAGATACAGTTAATACAATTTATTTATATGCAGATGATGTATTACTATACATTACAAACCCAGAAACTAGTATTCCAAATTTACTAAATCTTATAACTCAATTTGGCTCATTCTCGGGAAATAGAATTAATTGGAATAAAAGTGAAATTATGCCAATAACGGAGCTAAACCCACATATATTGCAACAATCTCCTTTTAAAATAGTCTGTGAAAAAAATTTAATTTCTTGGAATTTATGTTATACTTCTTTATTTCAATTAAATTTTCCCCCTTTACTGAATAAACTGCATAAGAATATTCAGTATTGGAAAGCACTTCCCATCTCAATGCTTGGTAGAATTAATGCCATAAAAATTATTTTCCTTTCAGAATTACTGTACTTATTTCAATTAATTCCGATATATCCCCCAAAATGTTTTTTTTTTTTTAAAAACTTGATTCTATTGTTACAAACTTTATTTTGGGATTACGAGAACCATAGAATAAGTAAAAAATATTTATGTAAATTCAAGATGAATGGAGGATTAGTCTTACCAATTTTTTTATTTTATTTGTGGGCAGTTAATATTAAAAAATATGACCTTCTGGTTGGAAGAAATTGATCAACAATCAGATTGGTTAAAGATGGAAAAGGAAGATTGTTTACCTTTTGAAATTGGCTCGATCTTGTTAATCCCCACAAAATTGAACTTAAAAACTTATTGTGAAAATCCGATAATATATAGTGGTATACGAACTTGGAAACAATTAAATATTACTTTAAAATTGGATCCTTCTCCCCATTGTAAATAATCCTTCATTTAAATCATCTGTGTTGGATAAAGGTTTTGTACCATGGAAAAGCCATGGAATTAAAAAGGTGGGACACCTTTGCCGAAAACGTATTTTTCTTTCATTTCAGGAGTTACAACAGAATTATAATAATAATAATAATAATAATAATAATAATAATAATAATAATACATTTTATTTATGGGTGCCTTTCAAGAGTCTCAAGGACACCTTACAAAAATTTAGCAGGTAGAGGAAAAACATGTAAGGGGAATTAAATAAATAGTAGAGACATGACTAGTACACAAAGTAAAGACAGAATTCAATACAAAACACAATATGAGGCAATTAATGCACATGAAAAGGGAGGGGGGACGTGGGGCTAAGGATAGGCAGAGGTGAAGAGATGGGTCTTGAGGTGGGACTGGAAGATGGTGAGGGACACGGAATTGCGGATCAGTTGGGGGAGGGAGTTCCAGAGCCTGGGAGCTGCCCTGGAGAAGGCTCTGTCCCCAAAACTGTGGAGGTTGGACTTGTGGATGGAGAGGAGACTGGCTGATGTGGATCTGAGGGACCGTGAGGGTTGGTAGGGGGAGAGGAGGTCAGTGAGATATGGGGGGGGGGGGGGCAGATGGTGGAGGGCTTTGTAGGTGAGGATCAGGATTTTGTAGTTGATCCGGTGGGAGATGGGAAGCCAGTGAAGTTGTTTGAGGACTGGAGTGATGTGATGCCAGGATTTGGTGTGGGTGATGAGTCGGGCGGCTGCGTTCTGGACCAGTTGGAGTCGGTTGATGTAGGTGGAGCTGATGCCAAGGAGAAGTGAGTTGCAGTAGTCCAGTCAGGTGGAGATGAAGGCATGGATGAATCTTTCAGCAGCGGGAGGCGTGAGAGAGGGTCTGAGTTTGGCGATGTTGCGGAGATGAAACAAGGAGGTTTTAATGACATGGCGGATGTGAGGCTAAAGGGAGAGGGTGGAATCAAAGATCACGCCAAGGTTGCGGGCCTGGGGAGATGGGGAGACAGTGGTGCCGTCGATGGTGAGAGTGGGGTTATTGATTTTGCTGAGTGTGGCTTTGGAGCCTATGAGGAGGAATTCTGTCTTATCGCTGTTGAGTTTGAGGAAATTATGTTGCAAATTATGGACTACACTCAAATAATTTTTTTAGATATTTACAACTTAGAGATTATGTTAAATCACATACACAAGAATATAGAATTACAGAGCCAGAAATCCTTGGCGAATGTTTGAATAAACATCCTAACACAGATAAATTAATATCTCACATCTATAATATCCTTTTAGATAGTGAGGTCCCGTCGACAGAACTACAAAGACAAGCATGGGAAAATGAAATGGCTCAACCCATAATGAAAGATATATGGAATGAAAGTTTACATATACATCAATGCTCGTTAAATGCCAGACACTCCTTAATGTAATACTACATAGACTGCACTATTCTAAAACAAAATTAAACAGCATTTTTCCAAATATCTCTACTATCTGTGACAAATGTCAATATTCAGAAGCTAATTTAACTCATACTTTCGTAAACTGTATAAAAATTAAAACATTTGGACTAATTTTTTTTAAATTATTTCTGAAGTTGTTAATATCCAATTGGATCCTGATCCAAAACTAATAATATTAGGAATATCAAAACAAAGCATAAAACTTACAATAAACCAAAGAAATATCCTTGATTAAGGTATAATAATTGGGAAAAAATTAATATTAAAATTTTGGAAAAACCCAACAACCCCAACAATTAAAATGTGGATTATGGAAATGTCTGAGACCTTACATTTGGAAAAAATTAAACTTGTCTTAATTGACAAATCAGAACTATTTGCGAGAATATGGTCACCATTTATTGATTTTCTGAAAGGTTAATTTGGTTCAACACGGAAGCTTGACTGAAACTTGAATCCAGGACTGGATGAATAATTACACTCTATAATCTACAGACCTATCTCCAAAATTGTGTTATTGGTAATCTCTTTTATTTTTATTTCTCCCTCCCTTCTAGTTTATAGTTTCCTTTTTCTCTTCCTCTATTTCTTCTCTCTCTATAGCTCTATCTTTCAAAAAAATCTATAAATAATAAACAGAAGCTGTGTTAATATATAACTGGTAAACAAATCGTGTTTTGGTTATGATATGTATATGCTTCTAATAAAAATATATATATATTTTTTAAAGAAATTGGTCATGGTCAATCAGTGATCCCATGGCCATGGACACTACTGAGGGGTTAGGAATAAAATAACCAAAGGAACACTGTGCATTGAGATTAGGACCAGCCTTTAACAGTGCACAGCAGTTCTTTGCCGAGACAGTTAAACTACAAGCTTGAGAGAAAAGGAGATATAATGAGACCAATTGTCATTCTAGGAGACTCAATGTCTGTTAACCGCCTTTAGTTTCAATGATTTTTCTCATTATGTCTCCCACTTTAATCTCATGATAACTTCAGCCATTTAATCATATCTTCTTTGCCTTTTAAGTACTTCATAGATCATTTATTTTATTTGCTTGTCTTGTACATGTATTTATTTCTTCATCCTTCCCATTCCCAGCATTCCATAATTTCATCAGTTATATCCTTCAATACGATGAACGATCCAAACTTGAAATATTTATTTATTTACTTGTTTGTTTATTTAATTCTTTATTTCGAACAGAATAAAAGAATAAAAATCAAGTGTGAAACAGCATACAAAATACTTTGAATTTAAAAAGACCTGCTTCAAATTATGACATCACAATGGCTCGGCTAGCAGTGATCAGTTTCACTGAAGATTTCATCCTATATTTCAAGGTATTCGCAATTATAGCTTTAAAAATGCCAACTTTCACAAGATTTTTACTGTTAAAATCATTCCTGCTAGCTTCCAACACACTTTGATACAATATTGCGACACAAGAACACTCTGAATTTTTCACCTCACATGAGGGGGAGGGCGAATTGCTATTGCAACATGCAGGGCAAGTGCAATTGGTATTTTATTTAAAGCCCACTGCTGAGGAAGGCAGGTGAGTGCTGGAATCTTACATTCGGGAATGGCTAGAGTTGGAGGACCATGTGTCTCTGGAGGCTACGGGTAGGGGATGGGTGCATTGGGGGAGCAGACCCAATGGGTCTGCACTTGGTCTAGTATAACAATAACATCAAGAGGGGATGGAATTAACAATTGTTCTCATTGACAGGAGAGTTATTTTCAACATTCCAATCACTGAAATAGTTTTACAGCAGTTCTA
This sequence comes from Leucoraja erinaceus, assembly GCF_028641065.1. Taxonomy (NCBI): domain Eukaryota; kingdom Metazoa; phylum Chordata; class Chondrichthyes; order Rajiformes; family Rajidae; genus Leucoraja; species Leucoraja erinaceus. The sequence continues at coordinate 35,754,368 of NC_073388.1, forward strand.
AAGCCAAGTCTCTGGGGCAGTGAGGCAGTGGTTCTACCGGCTGTGCCACCTTTTAATTATTAAATTACAATGTTGATAAAGCACAGAGTGATTATCAATGGAAAAAGTAACAGTAACAAATAAAATACTGCTGGTGTGTTTGCGAAAACACGTGGAGAGATCTTATCCCAAGCACCAGAGGGGCAAGAACTCTGTCTAGAGTAATGCCATAATGTCGATGATGCTTCATCTGGGACAAAGTAATGGGAGGGATCCTTCAGGAAATACTAACTTTCTTTTTAAAATTTCTTTCTTCTCAACATGACCAAGAGGATAGAAGCAGCAGGAAATCTCCGTGAGCAGAAAAATAACTTTCAAAGGTCACGTAAATTACCCAACAAAGCGTCACAATGCCAAATAGTTGAAAGGCTATTAAGTTGATTCAATGGGGAAAATAGTAATAAAGAAGAAAGTCAAGACAAGGAAGGCTGAATCAAACATGCGGAAGTTAAACACATCGGATTGTTCCTTGTGGAGCAGTGTTTGATTCAAATCCACATAAGCCGTGGTGCAGCATGCTGGCATGGATTTCAATAGCATCTCACTACATCCATGGAGCATCTTAAAGCACATAGTAAACCATTAATTACTTCCCAAAACCAGGTACTCTTGCCCAGTGGTAGAAGTATTGCCAATTTATCTGTAAGAGGCAGGAAATGCATGAGGAGTCGCATTCTGCTTTCATATGTGTGTTTGATGGCTCAGACCATTGGCTAGGACCTTCCCTCCCTCTTCTTCAACTGGTGCTGTTGAATCTGCTCTCCCACCTCAGTTGGAAAACCAGGCTTCAGTTCAGTTCCTCATTCACAGAACAGCTACTCCAATAGCATGACACTCACTCAAGGGTAGTCTAAAATGTTCTGTTCCCATTTAAGCAGTGAATGTTTAAAGCCCTTAACTGATTGACACAGAAGTAAATCAACCAAGATAAGGTAATGTCAGCAAATTGAATAGATCTTTGTGATCTAAATCAGACAATATTTAAAGTCCATAGGCAAAAGCATTGGATTATGCACATGGATTTAAAACTATATTATATGGTGATATCTAGACAAAGCAATCTTTCTGGAGGCTTTGACAATCCTGCACCTTAACTGCAAGAATGTCCCAATGTAATATTAATAGACATTACCTACTTTTGCATGGAGACAGCTGGAAAAGAGTTGTTCTATATTCCAAGCATACTTTCAAGATGAGTTTTAAAATCAAGTACATTTTAAGTCCTTCATATAAAAGTATTTCACTGGGGAAAAGAAAATTATTTTGGCAGCGGCTTTCTGCTAATGATTAAATTTTTACCAATCAATACAGAATTGGGTTATTCACTGGACAGCAAATTTAGACCATTATGTTGAATCCTAAAACTAAAGTGGTGCATAAGTGGTGCATAATGTACAGAAATAATTTTGAAATAAAGATCAAAAGGGAAAGGATTTTGTCCCAGTACCAGTTCCCCATGATTTATTTTCACATCTTCTGTCTCTATTTCACTATTTTCAGAAGAGGAGCATTTAACAACGCATTAACTATTTTTTCCTGATCCTTCTATAATGGAGCTGTGGAGAGTAGGTGAGATCAGTTCCACTGAATTTTGCCCACCCCCAAGCTTCATTCCCTGTAGGCCACATCCAATTTTCACAAGGTCAGAATGTACCAAAATGCTTTATCAGATGTTGAAGTACATTTGATCTCTGTTGAACCAATGCAACCAATGCAGCTGAGGAAATAATGCAGCCAATTTCTGTGAATCTCTTAGGACCCCAGCAGTTTACATGCAAAATAGGTAAGCATTTATTAGTATTACATTGGGACATTCTTGCAGTTATTGTGCAGGATTATCAAAGCCTCCGGAACGGTTGCTTTTCTAGATATCAGAAAGATCATTATTATAATGGCCATCTAATGTATTTTAATTTTGTTAAAATAAGTTCCTCAAGCCTCTCATTCCCTTGTGTTCCTTGATTATTGTTTCTTTTGCTATTGGAAACACATAGCTTCTCATATTTATCTTCTCAAAATCATTTCTGACATGCAAATCTCTTCACAACTTTCTTCTCTTTACGGGGATCAATCCTCGCTTCTTCAGTGTCCCCTCAGAAATGTTCCCCCGTCTTTGGTGGTAATTTAGTGAATCTTCTGCATCCACTTCTAAGGTATGACATCCTACATTGTTATAGATTCTACCACTTCTCAGAATCTACAATTTTTCTTATTGTCTCCTGCTGGAAGTGATTAAAGTATCTCCCACAAACCCAACCCCAAGCTCTGTGTTTTGCTGCACAGCTCACTCCAGAACAGAGATTTATCAATAAGCTCAAAATCTGTCGCTTACCATTAAATTTACTAGTATCCTGGACAAGCAAAAATTCACCATCACATCTCCTCATGGGGTTTGGCTTGGACCAAGTAGATCATGTCCAGTCAGAGAATACCACATTCTGTTAATCATACATTATTACATAGATAGTAGATGTGACATTGGACAATAAACTTTGCAAACCTCATGGTGCAGTGGGAAATCTGAAGGTCATTAGAGGAGAATGAAAATCGATTTGCATTGCATATCCATATGCATTGGCTCAACTCCAAATCCTGCACAACTTAATACGGGAGCTAAACAAATACTCAGTCAACATTAGCAGGTGGAAACCTGATGAATTTTGAGTGCCTTTCTTTTGTCTTGCATTTTTCCCAAAGCATTAACTTAGTCAAAATTGAATGGGGTAAATCTATAACAGATGAGGATGCCATTGGATGTTAAGCTTTCTTTTGCTAATAGAAAAGATTCTGATCGCCAGTCTGTGGAGTCCAAGCATTTTCAAAGTGACCAAAGTGGAAAACAATCTGTGTCCCAGAGGTGATATCCTCCACATTGGAAGACACTAAATTTCCAATTAACCTCCCACCCATGGGATGTGTGAGTAAACCCAGGCACAGGGGTAACCCACACAGTCCACTGTCGCAGAGAAACTGTGCAAACTCCACACTGTTCAGCATCGATTTCAGACTAAGTTGTGATACAGCAGTGCTAACTGCTGAACTTACACTGGAAAAAAAATAATGGTATTTTAAATTTAGCAGTGCAAATAATATTTAAATATATTGACTTCATAATTTCACTGAGAACGAGTAGAAGAAACATATGGGTAGCAACAGTCTGAGGGCAGATGCCTTTATACCCTCACCTTGAGCTTGGCAGATAACCCATTGTAAGATAGCCTTCACTTTGCTCCCAAGAAGAGTTGTGTCACATTTTGGCCTGCATGTTCTATTCCAGGGTGGTGTGGTTGCAGGCTTGGTCTTTGGACTTTGTCGTTGGCACTTTCTTTTGCCCAACTCAACCTTGGGGGGCAGGGTTAGCTGTGAGGAGGATGCTAGGAGACTGCAAGGTGACTTGGATAGGCTGGGTGAGTGGGCAAATGTTTGGCAGATGCAGTATAATGTGGATAAATGTGAGGTTATCCATTTTGGTGGCAAAAACGGGAAAGCAGACTATTATCTAAATGCTGGCCGATTGGAAAAGGGGGAGATGCAGCGAGACCTGGGTGTCATGGTACACCAGTCATTGAAGGTAGGCATGCAGGTGCAGCAGGCAGTAAAGAAAGCGAATGGTATGTTGGCTTTCATAGCAAAAGGATTTGAGTATAGGAGCAGGGAGGTTCTACTGCAGTTGTACAGGGTCTTGGTGAGACCACACACCTGGAGTATTGCGTACAGTTTTAGTCCCCAAATCTGAGGAAGGACATTATTGCCATAGAGGGAGTGCAGAGACGGTTCACCAGACTGATTCCTGGGATGTCAGGACTGTCTTATGAAGAAAGACTGGATAGACTTGGTTTATACTCTCTAGAATTTAGGAGATTGAGAGGGGATCTTATAGAAACTTACAAAATTCTTAAGGGGTTGGGCAGGCTAGATGCAGGAAGATTGTTCCCGATGTTGGGGAAGTCCAGGACAAGGGGTCACAGGTTAAGGATAAGGGGGAAATCCTTTAAAACCGAGATGAGGAGAACTTTTTTCACACAGAGAGTGGTGAATCTCTGGAACTCTCTGCCACAGAGGGTAGTTGAGGCCAGTTCATTGGCTATATTTAAGAGGGAGTTAGATGTGGCCCTTGTGGCTAAGGAGATCAGAGGGTATGGAGAGAAGGCAGGTACGGGATACTGAGTTGGATGATCAGCCATGATCATATTGAATGGCGGTGCAGGCTCGAAGGGCCGAATGGCCTACTCCTGCACCTAATTTCTATGTTTCTATGTTTCTATGTTTCTCGCTGGAAGGTCAGCCAACCAGCTGCCCTGTGGCTACTTAATCCGGTTTTCCAAGGATATTGCACACATACAGATAGGCGACAGCCAGCTTGATCTAGTTTGCTTCATTAAAAACTGTTGACATGATTTAAGAGAGGATATTGACCATTTGAATGATCCCATTTCCTTTCAGTGTGGTTAATATTTACAGACAAGCAGCAACATCTGCTGCATTTCAGTGCCATACATAAGCAAAACAATGTTTGCTCTAAATCAAACTTCACACAACGGTAATAAAACTGAAATATCATTCTTTCTGGAATTTGTTGGAAACTCAGAATCCAGGCTGAGCTTAATGCAGTTTTTGGATAGTAAATAAATCTTCAAACAAGCTCGTATTGCCATTGTGGGATTGCTAACTATGTTTGTGTGGTGATGAGCAGTGCACATTGTTCAGCTGACAGGGCTTTCATGGTGGGATGCTTGGGCCAAAAAATTCTGATTGGCTTTGAAGCAGAAGGATTACCAGTCCTCTATAGTAGTAGGTGGTCGTTGGCCAGGACTCAGGCATGATGAGGAGTTATTCACAAAGAACGAACATTATTCAACAAAGTTTCTAAAATAAATTGTCAACTCACTTCCACAAAGGTTAAGAAATGTTGCTTAAATGAGTTAATAGCACAGGTCCTAAATGAGAGAAATAAGTCTAAAATTACAGTGGGATCTTAATCAGCTGTGCAATTGGTAAACAGCAAAGAAGTTTAATTGAGATAAATGTGAGGTGTTGCAAAACCGGGCAGAAACTTCACAGTAGGGCCCTGCAGAGTGTTGTAAAGGAGAAGGATCCAGGACCACAAGTAAATAGTTCACTGCAAGTGGCAACACAGGCAGATAGAGTGGTGAACAAGGCATTGGGCCTTCATCAGTCAGGGAATTGAGTATAGTAGTAGGGACATTTTGTTACAGTTGTACAAGATATTGGCAAAACATGTTCTGTTTTGGTCACTCTGCTACAGATAACATGCCATTAAGCTAGAAAAGCTGCAGATAAGATTTATAAGGATGTTGCCAGGACATGAGGACTTCAGATATAGGGAGAGGTTGGGCAGCCTAGGATTTTATCTCTTGGAGCAAGGCTGTACTTTTCTCCCTATGGTATTTGTAAGAAGAAGGTGTGGCAAAGTTGATGTGTGTCTTTGATGATATTAACTGAAAGTTCTTCTGGCAGTACTTACTTTTAATGCCTCCAATGATAGGGAGGTCAGTATCCAACAGATACTGAGCAATATCCACTATTTTGGGGACTTTGAGTTACTGAAACAGGCTATGATGTAACCAGTCAGTATGCTCTCTATCGTACACTTGCAGAAGTAAGCTTGTATCCATTTACTCCTTTCTTATCTAAGTGCCTGTCCAAATGCCTTTTAAACTTTTGTAATAGTATTTGGCTTCACTCTGACATCTCATTCCAAGATTCCTGTAGCCACCATGAGACTGCCAGCTAGCACTGGTATGATCTTTCTTAGGAAAGATGTTGGTGTCTTTGGCCAAGTTCTCAGCTTCATGTGAGAAATGCTCTGAGGAGGTTTCATTCTTATGATATAACCATCCCAAAAGAAAAAAAGCAATGAATGAACAACACCTGCCATAGGGCCAGCAACCTTGGTGAGCTTTCTCTAAATTTGTTCTATGGATGTGGATAATATTGGTAATGTCTCATGTCTTGCCCAATACCCCTACATTGTTGTTAGCGTAGAAGTTGTTTCTCATGGTGTAGATGAAAAAAGGGCTGTGTTGAAATTGGTTTCACCAGAAAAGAGCTAAATTGCAGCCTTTTCCAAGTCTCTCAGTACTACTTAGGAAACTTGATCTCTCTACTTGCCACTGGGTTTCTGTCCACGCTAGAATTATGTTTCCCAACAACATCAATAACTGTGCAGTGCCAGCTGCTAAAGAGCCAATTCGATTTTGAATCTCAATAGTCTAAAATTCAACGGTTCATCTTTTCCCACAGAACTACCATCTTTTATTGATGGCAATTCCATAGAACTGTACAATGTAAATGGCCAGACACACTCACACTGTTTTATTTTCCAGCCTGCTGCATATCATTCTACAGCCTCACTGCACCTTCACAGCACACATTGTACACCCAGTCATTGCCTCACCACCCACCACATCTCAATGCTCAAAGCTGATTACAAAACTCCCAGCAGGTACTTTGTGTGCATCTTGTGTGCATGCCTGTGCCTATGTGTGCACTTGCACTCACACGCACATGTATGTATGAAGTGTGTGTGTATATGTTTGTGTGTATTGCATGTATGTGCTGAGTGTGAGCACATGTGATGCAGGCCTAGACATATATGAATGCTTGCGTATGTTTCTATGTGTCTGTGTGTGCAGGAGCAAGGTTGTAGGAGTGAGAGTCAGTGCAGAGGGGATGTGAAAACAAAGGAAAGAGTGTGTGTGAGAGAGAGAGGCAATGGGAGTCTGTTGAAGGAAAGGATAGAAGTCAAATATAAGGATGATCTGTATGAAGATGAAACTAAAGACTACAAATAATATTCCAAAGTGTAAAATGCTGGAGATCCTCCCTCATATAACAAGGTCATTGGATTTTTCTCAGTGCCGGCCTGTATTCCTAAGAGTGTAACTCTTAGAACATATCTCCTTGGTAAACTCCTGCCATAAATGCTATAGTAGCTTTAGGGACAAGCACAATGAGTTCTTGAAAGTAATGTTCTCCATCAGCCTGCTCAGGTCCGTCATTGTGAGTCTGGCAGCATATCCCCTCCACTCTTCAGTCATTGCAACAGCTATTCTTAAAGAAGCAACATTGTCATGTTGTAGTGCTACTTGGGTTGTATATGGAAACCTTTAAGGGGAATCTTCTAAGATCACAGCCTTTTGGAGCAAAAACAAACTGCTGGAGCGAATGGGCGGATCTGTGGAGGCAAAGGGACAAACAACACTTTGGGGTTGTTACCTCCATCATGATCGAGAGATGAAAGGAAGATAGCAATATAAAAAAATGTGGTAGAGGAGTGAATCAGGGACTCGTGGATGAAAGGTAGACTACGTAAGTGGGGTTAGGCAGATGGAGCCAAATGAGTAGAGGGAGATGGCAAGTAAATCAGGGAGAGGATAAACCCGCCATTTCCTGAAATTATGGGCTATTAACACAATGTAATCTAATGAGAGATACAAAATGCTGGAGTAACTCAGTGGGCCAGGCCAGGCAGTATCTCTGGAGAAAAGGAATACAGTGCATTCATAAAGTATTCAGACCCCTTCACCTTTTCCACATTTTGTTACGTTACAGCCTTATTTAAAATTAATTAAATTCTTTTTTTTTTATCATCAATCTACACACAAACCCCATAACAAAGAAGCAAAAACAGGTGTTTAGAAATTTTTGCAAAGTAATTAAAAATAAATAACTGAAATATTACATTTACCTAAGTATTCAGACCCTTTGCTATGACATTCAAAATTGAGCTTAGGTTCATCGTGTTTCCATTTATTATCCTTGAGATGTTTCTGCAACTTGATTGGAGTCCACACACCAGTGGTAAATTAAATTGATTAGACATGATTTGGAAAGGCACACACCTGTCTATATAAGGTCCCATGGTTGACAGTGCATGTCAGAGCGAAAACCAAGTCATGAAGATGAAGGAATTGTCCATAGACCACCGAGACAGGATTGTGTCGAGGCACAGATCTGGGGAAGGGTATAAAACAATTTCTGCAGCATTGAGCCGAAGAGCTCAGTGGCCTCCGTCATTCTGAAATGGAAGATCTTTAGAACCACCAGGACTCTTCATAGAGCTGGCCACCCGGCCAAACTGAGCAATCAGGGGGGAAGGGCCTTGGTCAGGGAGGTGATTAAGAACCCGATGGTCACTCTGACAGAGCTTCAGAATTCCTTTGTGGAGTTGGGAGAACCTTCTGGAAGGACAACTATATCTGCGGCACTCCACCAATCAGGCCTTTATGGTAGAGTGGCCGGACGGAAGCCACTCCTCAGTAAAAGGCACATGACAGCCCGCTTGGAGTTTGCCAAAATAGTTGTTTTCTCTGGTGCTCTGGTATGATGAAACCAAGATTGAACTCTTTGACCTGAATGCCAAGCATCACATCTGGAGGAAACCAAGCACCGCTCATCACCTGGACAATACCATACGGTGAAGCATAGTGGTGGCAGCATCATGCTGTGGGGATGTATTTCAGCTGCAGGATCTGGGAGACTAGTCAGGATCGAGGGTAAGGTGAACAGAGCAAAGTTCAGAGAGATCCTTGATGAAAACCTGCTCCAGAGCGTTCTGGACCTCAGACGGGGGCAGAGGTTCACCTTACAACAAGGACAACAACCCTAAGCACACAGCCAAGACAACACAGGAGTGGCTTTGTGCAAGTCTGTGAATGTCCTTGAGTGGCCCAGCCAGAACCAGGACTTGAACCCAATTGAACATCTCTAGAAGGACTTGAAAATAGCTGTGCATTGACGCTCCCTATCCAACCTAAGAGGATCTGCAGAGGGGAATGGGAGAAATTACCCAAATACAGGTGTGCCAAGCTTGTAGCATCATACCCGAGAATACTTGAGGCTGTAATCGCTGCCAAAGGTGCCTCAACAAAGTACTGAGTAAAGGGTTTGAATACTTCTGTAAATGTAATATTTCAGTTATTTCTTTTTAATCCATTTTAGAATAAGGCTGTAACGTAACAAAATGTGGAAAAAGTGAAGGGGTCTGAATACTTTCTGAACGCACTGTGCGTGACGTTTCAGGCTTCTCAGTCTGAAGAAGGGTCTCAACCTGAATGCTGTCTGACCTCCCGATGCTGTCTAACCTGCTGATGCTGCCTGGCCCGCTGAGTTACTCCAGCATTTTGTGTTTATCTTTGGTGTAAATCAAATTCCTTTCTACACAATGTTTTCAAATGACAGTTTTAAACCAGCATTAGTGCGCAATATAATGCTCTTTCAACACACTTGAAATGCAGAAAGGAATTTCTAGGTCCATTAGTGTCTTGGAATTGTTAGAGTTTGTGGTGGTGCTTCTGTAACAATGGCTGCTGGATCACAGATACATTGTTAAACTTGAACTGAGTTGTTAGCAGACACGTCATACATTTTCTAAAGGTAATTTTATATGTTCCTGCCACCCTCTTTCCTGAGGACATTCTTAACAACCCTAGGATTCGGCACGTAATACATAAAGTTCGCTCTGAAATTGTCATTTGGGAATTTTTCACATGCAAAAACTTGCATCAAAAGTTCAGCTACAGATAAGAAGTTTGATATCATTGTCATCTTCAATAACTATTGTCTTTTGGCCTGGGAATGGATGTCTGACTTAAGCACAGATGATTTTTGTGGTTCTGCACTAGCTACTAATTCAAAGCCCAAGTGTCTAAAGACATGTTCTTTCTTCACTGGCTGTCAAAGAGAGCTGCAGTATTCAGAAAATGAACAAATTAATTTCTCACACCAGCTTTCCACCTATTTAGCTGCTGAAGTAACTTTTCCCCAGCTTACCTTTTTGGTGCCCAATTTGCTTCCTATTTGACATATCAGCCTGCTAACTAACTAAGGCTCCACTGCGTTTTAATTGCTTTATCTGCATTATTTACATTGACACACACATATAAAATGGACAAATACGGTAGTTGAACTATTGCTATCAGTGCTTTTAATTAGTTATATCTATTTGAATCATCATTCATTATAGTACCATTTACATCAGTGGGTTCTTCTTAACCATTAGCTGCCCGTGCAAGACCTTGCATTATTCAACCAACATCATAGGATCTCCCAATAACCCAGTCCAGATGTAGACACAAGGAACTGCAGATGCTGGTTTACATAAAAAGAAACAATTTGCAGGAGTAACTCAGCCGGGGGGGGGGCATGGATAGGTGGCGTTTCAGGTTGGTACCCTTATTCAGACTAGATGATTTAGACCAGTGGTTCCCAACCTTTTTTAGCTCATGGCCCCCTTGGGATCTTTTAATTTTTTTGTGCCCCCCCCCCCTGACATTATTACCGGAAAAAAAGTACTTCAATATTATAATACCTTCCATAAAAATATCAGTGTCTATTAATTGCACATATATTCTCTTTTATTCTATTCCACAAACATCAAAAATATTTAAACTACATAGATTTAAATTTATTAGAACTGAAATTTAGGATGCAACAGGGTGGTAGCTCTGTGGCCCCCTTCATTGAACCTGTGGCCCCCTAAATCTCAAAATGTTTCTGTGCCCCCCCCCTGAAATTTGCCATGGCCCCTTTGGGTCATGAGTTACACTGGTTCATCATAAGTGCAATGCTTGCCCGACAGTACATGGAACTGATAAATAAATACATTCTAACCACTATCAGGGAAAGGAAGATGAATATATTCATAACTGTATTCATTACAAAGTGTGATTCGCTCCAGTCACTGAAAGCCAGCAACAGAAATGAGAGGCATATAGTTTACGCCACTCGTATTAATAAATGTCCATTACTTTTTTAAGTGAACACATTGCACTAACAACTGAATATACATCTACAAATATTCATAATTTGCAGAACTAAAGTCTTAACATGTTCTGGGCTAGAATATCTTCAAGAGTCCATTATTAAGAATGAGGTTTTGGGGTACTTGGAAGCACATGATAAAATAGGCTGAAGTCAGCATGGTTTTGTTAAGGGGAGAACTTGCCTGACAAATGTATTGCTGTTTTTTGAGGAGATAACAAGCAGGACAGACAAAGGAGAGTAGGCCGATGTTGTTTACTTGGATTTTCAGAAGGCCTTTGGTAAGATGACGCGTGTGAAACTGCTAAACACGATAAGAGCACATGGAGAAGGAAGATACTAGTATGGATAGAAGATATTGACTTCCGGTGGCGCTATGGAGGACGCACGTGCCAAACAAAACTACATTACAAAAAGAGCAAAACGGTTCACTATTCAACGCATTTACAGGCAAAGGGCCAGCAGACCAGTAATCGGACCACAATGCCACCCAAACAAAGGTCGAAAAAAGACGGAGAGGAAGGCCGCGCAGAAGCCCCGAGCTCACCTGGAAAACAGTCCCGTGAATAGACAGCAATCCAAACACCCGTCCTGCAAGCCATCAAAATTCTTCGCCAAGCACACTCAGTAGTAAAACAAGAAATCTGTGCCAAAATAGACTCGCGTTGAAGAGGCAACTGTGAAACTGAGAGGGGAAATTCTACGTCTGGAAACCAACATCAACCGTAAGCTGGAAACTACCCTGGCTACTTCACTCGCCCACAGCAAGACTATCCGTGAGCTGGAACTAGCGGCTACAGTAAGCTCTGATGCTACAGACGAGTTGAAAGCTGAAGTGGAGCACATCTCCGGCTTGGTGTCAAAATGATCTGTAGGGGCGTTCCAAGAGTCAGAACTTGAGAATAGCCGGAGAGAAAGAGCTAAAGAACGTGGTCAAAATATCCGTGACTTTACAGCACAATTACTTAAAGACACACTTGTTCTGGATGAAAAGCCAGCTTGACCGAGCACACAGAGCTCTGAGAACCCGGTCAGACAGCAAGGTACCACTGCGATATTTGATCCTGCGTGTGCATCACTGCCACATTCTGGAGGAAATACTTCGTAAAGTGGCCAAGGACAGGAACCTAACAGACCAAGGACAACGGATACGGATTTTCAGAGACTTTCCCCGAGGTCATGAAACAAAGAGCACTCTTCTCCAATACAAGAGGAATTCTGAGGGACATACCAGGAGACCGATTTGGATTATTATACCTGGCCATGTTCCGTGTCACACATGAAGGTGCTGAATCCTTCTTCACTGACCCGAACGAGGCATTATTGTTTGCCCAGAACATCGCCAGAGCCGCCAGGGGCAAGTACGAGTCTGTAAAGTCACAGGCTGTTGCGGACTGGCTACATTGTAATATGGTAGAAACATTGTCAACTAAAAGATAACTATTATGAGACGCATGTCAGTTAAATATGCATTCAGTTATTTACTCATGCCTTCCTATAGAACATTAATTAGAGTGGAATGCTGAGCCTCTAAAAGATCTTCACATTTTGTTCTGTTTAATTCCTTAACGCGTTAAAGGTGCGGGACTATCTAATAATAATTCTAGTATTAAAAATGAGTTGTAAGGAAGGTTACTTGAATTCAACCACCCATGTGTGATGATTGGTAATTTCCCCATGTCTACAAAGCCTCTATACCCAAGCGTTCAAGGAGCAGATTTTACGGCATTATCTAGCTGAATCAATTACCACTTTAATTCCTAAAAAAGATAGGAATCTTGAAGTGTCAGGATCTTATAGAGCAGTTGACCTTTTAAATACTGACCAGAAGATTCTAGCCAAGACTGGCTCGTAGACTCAGCCTAGTCATTGGCAAAATTGGTACACTCAGATCAAACTGGGTTCATACCTAAACAACACTCATTCTTTAATCTGAGACGCCTGTTTAATATAATTTATTCACATAGAATACCGAATGAAGACCTCACAATCATCTCATTGTGCGCGGAAAAAGCTTTCGACCAAGTTGAATAGTCTTATCTTTTCACAGCGTTGGTAAAATTCCAATTAGGCAAAAACTTCATTTCATGGATGAAACATCTATATACTAACCCAACCGCCAGAATGCTAACCAATCAAATACTTTCATCTAAATTTTACCTATTCGGGGGCAATAGACAAGGATGTGCACTCTCTCCTCGATGCTATTTGCCTTAGCCGTAGAACCACTTGGTGAGAGTATTAATGTATGAGGAGTGTTTGAAGTATCTTGAAACCTACTGGGTAATGAAAGCCCTTGATGTTTCCAGTAATGGGAGAGTCTAGGACCAGAGAGCACAGGCTCTCACAGGATGGACCTACAGAATGGAGATGAGGATGAATTTCTTTAGCCAGAGGGTGTTGAATTGCCACAGACGGCTGTGGAGTCCAAGTTATTGGGTATTTTTTAAAGCAGAGATTGACAGTTCCTTGATCAGTAAGGGTGTGAAAGATAATGGGGAGAAGGCTGAAGAATGGGGTTGAGAGGGAAAAATAGATCATCCATGAGTGAATACTTGAGTAAACTCTTTAGACCTTAGATGTACAGCATGGAAATTGGCCCTTCATCGCACAGAGTCCACATCAACCACCAATCACCCATTTACTATCCGTCACACTAAGAACAATTTACAATTTTACCAAAGCCAATTAACCTACAAACCTGCATATCTTTGGAGTGTGGGAGGAAACCGGAGCACCCGGACAAAATCCAGGGAGAACATACAAACTCAGTACAGAAACTCAGCACCCATAGTCAGGGTCAAATCTGGCACTGTATGGCAGCAACTCTCCCACTGCGTCACTGTACCTCTCTTCTAGAATTGGCCAAATGGTCTAATGGTCCTATATCTTATGGTCTTATGGTTTATTTTCCTGACCAATATAAACTGCTCAGCCCATGTATCGTTCAATTTGTGGATGCTATTATTTACAAATTGAAGGATACATTTCTTGCAATAAAATAAAACAATAGATCCATTTTAGAGGTGCTTCAATGTTTATTAACATCCCAATAATATGAAAAGTGTTATGCAGTCTATTATTTTATGTACTGCCACCATCAATAGTTCTTGTGCTGATGAGCACTATGTTTGACCCAGTCAATGCTTCTCCAAGAAAATCCCCCAAGAGGACAATTTTAAGCTTGCTATTGAAAACATTGATTGCCAGTGTGTGTTGTGCAAACGGGCCTGAATGGGGAGCCTGACCCAGACGTTTCCAACACATTAAAAGGTTATACAGCTCAGAAATTGACGCTTCTGACTAACTCATCCATGCCAACCTTGCTGCCCATCGACACTAATCTCATGTATTACATTGGAAACATATCCTTCTATGCTTTGCCTAATTAAATGTGATCCAAATGGCTCTTAAATCCAGTAATTATATCTGTTTTCATTGCTTCCTCTGGGAGTGAGTTCCAGATATCAACCATCAAAAACATACCTGTAAGATCCCCTTTAAAACTCCTGCTTACTAACCTCTGCCCTCTTGTTCTTGATATACCTTCCCACAAACTCCATCCCCTCACAGGAAACATAGAAACATAGAGCATTAACTGCCCAATAGTAAAATCTAAGGTTCGGCAGTGCCAAACCACCATCTTTTTTTGATTTCTGTAAGTATTTTTTACTTAGTCTGGAATTTTTATTCTGCCATATATATAAGAAAATTTATATTTCTTATAGTCAATAATATCAAAGAAAGATTTAGAAATAAATATTGGTATTGTCTGAAATAAATATAAACATTTAGGTTAGATAAACATTTTAATAGCATTGATTCAGCCTATTAGAAATAAGGACATTGGTGACCATTTAGTGAACTGGTGTTTGATGTGGTCAATTAAAGGCGTAAATTTGGCTTTAAATAAATCCTTGTGTTTCTTGGTAATCTTAATGCCTAAATAAGTAAAACATTCGGCGATCAATCTAAATGGAAACTATCCATAATTCGAAACTAGATTGTTTAATGGAAAGAGCTCACTCTTACTAAGATTTAGTTTATAACCAGAAAAACTACTAAATTGATTAAGTATGCTATTATTGCCGGAATAGATTTCTCAGGGTTAGAAATGAATAATTACAGATCATCTGCATAAAGAGATAGCTTATGTGTCTTATTTCCAACTTCCGGCACCACATCTGCCATCTACACTTCTCCATTCCAAACCAAACCACTCCACTCCTTACCCAAACTAAACACACCAACCTTGAAACCACACACCTTTGCTCACTCAACAATAATCCCAACATTGTTAATAACGGAGGTGACATTGTAGTCTGGCAGGCTGACTTCTACCGTGCTGAGGTCAAGTGGGGTCATGGTCAAGGGGCAGGTTCTCAGTGGGGTCGTGGGCTCAGTGATGTTCGTCAGTGGGTTCATGGTCTTGACCCCACTGATGAACATAAGGCTATCATCTCCCACACTATTACCGATCTCATCACCTCTGGCAATTTCCCCTCCAGTCTCCAATTAGTCCCCATTCTAGTTCCCCAGCCCCATACTGCCCACTTCTATCTCCTTCACAAAATCCACAAATAGGACTGCCTTGGCAGGCCCATTATTTCTGCCTGCACCCGCCCAGCCTAGCTCATTTCCAAATTTCATCCTATCCTCCCTTGTCCAGTCCCTTCTGACCTTCATCCAATACACCGCACATGCCCTTTAACACTTCAATGTCCTTCAGTTTCATAGCCCTCATTACGTCAGCTTTATTATGAATATCCTGTCCCTTTCCACCATCTCACAGCAGAAAGACATCAAGGCCCTCTAGTTCATTCTTGAACAGAGAGACCCAATCAGTCTTGCTCTACTAACACTCACCTCCGTCAGGTGGAATTTGTCCTCACCCTCAACAACTTCTCTCTTGACTCCTTTCACCTTCTTCAAGGTGTAGTCATGGGAACTCACATGGGCCACTTTCAGTATGAGTAAGGGTCCCAACATGAAATGTCTCCAGAGATGCTGCCTGGCACATTCAGTTACTCCAGCACTTTGTGTCTATCTTAGAGACACGATAGACTTGCTGCCTTTCAGCAACAGGGACCCGGGTTTGATTCTGACTAAGTTTGCTGTCTGACAGAGTTTGTACATTCTCCCCATGACCATTTGGGTTTTCCGCAGGTGCTCTGGTTTCCTCCCACATTCCAAAGTCAGGTTTATAGGTTAATTGGCTTCAATAAAATTGTATATTGTCCCTAGTGTGTAGGGTAGTGCCAGTGTGATCACTGCTCGGCGTGGATTCGGTGGGCTGGAGGGACTGTTTCCACGCTGTATCTCCAAAACTAAAAAAAAAAACAATAAAAGCACATATGTCAGGATGTGGCTCATAGACTACAGCTCTGTGTTCATCACCATCACCCCCTCCAAACTGGTTATCAAAGTCAGGAAACTTGCCTGAGCATTCTGAGCATTCCTCTGCAACTGGATCCTTGACTTCCTCTTCAACTGAACACAATCAGTACAAATTGGCAGCAACACTTCCTGCTCAATAACCATCAGCACAGGAGTATATCAAGGCTGTGTGCTCACCCTCCTGCTCTACTCACTTGTTACCCATGATTGTAAAGCCAGACACATTTCCAACTCCATGGTTAAATTCACCAATGACACCACCGATGTTGGATGAATTATGAGGGGAGGGGAGGGAGATCGACAGACAGACTGAATGATGTCTGAACAACAACCTTGCTCTGAACGTCCTCCAACTAAGCACCAAATTACAACAAATTCTTGGGGGCATTGTTTTTGTTTTTGCACCATTATTGTTTGATTGTTTTTTAATATACTTAACTTCTTTTTTGATGTTAATTCTGGTGTTTTACAGAGTATATATCTGTTGTGTTGCTTCAAGTAAGAACTTAATTGTTTCACTACAGGACATATGACAACAAAACACCGTTGACTCTTGACATCGTAATCTGCTATGATCATTGAATGTCTACCCACATTGCTGCCAGGAGAAACATATCCTTCTATGCTTTGCCTAATTAAATGTCTGTCTTTTAACACAGTAATCTATTTGATTCCACCACCTCCTCTCGCAACAAGTTCCATATATCAACGGTTAGAGTCATACAGTTTGCAACTGTTATCAGGCAACTGTACACTTGATTGTAATTGTGTATAGTCTTTTCTTTCACAGGATGGCACGCAAACAAAAGCTTTTCACTCCTCAGTAAACATGATAATAATAAACAAAACAGAACTAAATTAGTCATACACCACAGAAACAGGCCCTTTGGTCCATCTTATTTATTTCAACCAAGATGGCCAATCTAAGCAAGAGCTATTTGCCTGCACTTGGCATATGTTCCTATCCATGTACCTGTCCAAGTATATTTTAAATGCTGTTGTAATACCTATTTCAACTATCTCTTCTGGGTAAAAAATGTATCCGTAAGATCCTCTTTAAAACTCCTTCCTCGCATCTTTAACCTTTGGCCTCTTGTTTTGATATTGTCCTCGTCCCTCTCACTCTTGCTGGTCAGTTTGCTGACATTCCTCCACCCTGAAATTAGCTCTCTCTTTGTTGTCCCACCATCTCCAACAGCATCACCATGGCCCCATCATAAATATATGGCATTCAGTGCTTCAGGGATACCTTCCAAGCAGGGGAACTAACAGGTATGAAGTGGCATACTGCAGCACTGCCATTAAGATGCTGCAAATCTTTAGACCTTGCAGCAGTATCTGACTTCTCATCAGTGAGATGTGAACACCAAATAAGATTATGCAAATATCACAGTTAAGAGTCAGCATACCGTGGGTTGAAAGGGTAATCTCCTTTCATGTTTTCACTTGCAATTGGAATTTAATCAAAAAGTTGAAGCGATGTAATTAGATGTTCCTGCTTCCTAGGCTGTTCTTCAGAATCAGGCATGACTCACTCTGGTTTTATGTATTCCAAAGTGACAAATGAGGATAATGTGGAAACTGATGGGATGCAGTGTGCCAGATGAGGTGAGAGAGTTGATGGTTTGTGAAGTGGTGTGTTTATTTCATCATTTACACTGGGCACCTCTGTGCTCCTCATGCATAGATTTAAGGTTTAATATTTTCAATACCATCCTAAATGCTCCTTTTCTACTTTGAATGGTCATGGGACAGAAATTCCAGGAGCCAGTGGGAATATGCTGTCACTAAGGTAGAAAGAAAATTCTCTTGTCAGCCGAATTCAAGGAGGCTACTCCACTGTTAACCCCCTTTTTAATCGAATCAAAAACCTTTACTAAAGGCCCTGTCCCATTTTCCCGAGTTACTCAGGAATTCTCCCGAGTTTTCCCCTTGATTCAAACTCGGAGAATTACGGTATTAGCCAGCCATAGGTACTCGGGCTATTTTTTTTACTCGTGGACATTTTTCATCATGCTGAAAAAATGTCTCGACTTACCTGATGCCCTGAGTACCACCGGCTGGCATTACGAGCCGCTACGAAATATCTATGGACTCCTACGGCCTCCTACGGACTCGCTACAGACATTCTCCGAGTTTGAATCGAGGGGAAAACTCAGGAGAATTTATGAGTAACTCGGGAAAGTGGGACAGGGCCTTTAAGGTAAGAAAGGCTATGTGCACAAAGTGCACAAAAGTCCGCTAGCATTGCCACTTTCATTTCACTGCACATCTCGTATGTGTATGTGACAAATAAACTTGACTTGACTTGACTTGACTTGTACGATGCTTCTCTTCTCTCAGAGTTGCTGCATGGTGAAGATAGTTAAGGGCCTGTCCCACTTTCATGACCTAATTCACGACCTTTTTTACTCATGGACATTTTTCATCAGGCTAGAAAAACGCCCCAACCTACTTGATGCCACGAGTACCTACGACCAGCATCACGACCTACCTACGACCTCCTACAACTTCCTACGACCTCGTGACGACCATGCTGTGAGTATGAGTCAAGGGCAAACTTGGCAGAGGTCGTGAAAGTGGGACAGGCCATTAACACTGCGTCTCCTATGGTTCAGAATCCACACTTTGATTGAAGGAATCGCTTTGCCACTGGGGAGAGAAGGTTAAGATCAATTATGATGAATTATGAGAACCTTCTGCAGTTACCACAGCCAACATATCTCTTGTTATGACGGTAGTAATGACTACGGCATCTCTGAGATCCTCCACTTCCTAGATATGTTTCTGTACACTCAGGCCGGCCTTAGGAGGTGCGGGGCCCAATTGGGAACAATTTTGGTGAGCCCCAGGTTCCCAGCCAAGGTCTATAGAATCATAGAAATATAAATAAACTCTATTATATACTTTATATCTCTATGGTAGAATGGAAAGTAATCAAAATGTGCGCTTAAAAATTGCCTGCAAGTTAATGGACCAAACAGATCTAAGCTACATTTTAATATAAAATTGTTTACATGTAAGCCTACAAGTAACAAACAAAATTATAGATCACCTCTGAAAAGTACATAGTTACAATATCACTTGTTTTAGTGACTGTAAAATGAAAAAAAAGCAGTATTTTAATTAACGATCATTAAATTTTGGGCTTCAGCCCCATCCTACCCTTTGGGCTTCTACCCCATCATAACGTAGTGTGTGTGTGTGTGTTAGTTGTGTGTGTGTGTTAGTTGTGTGTGGGTGTTAGTTGTCTGTGCGTGATGTGTGTGGGAGGGAAGGAAAGAAGGGAGGGAGGGAGAGAAGGGAGGAAGGAGAGAAGGGAGGGAGTGAAGTAGAGAAAGAATGGAGGGAGGGAAGGAAGGAGGAGGTAGGGGGAGAGAAGGGAAAGAGAGAGAGGAGGAAGGAGGGAAGGAGGAGGGGGGAGGAGAGAAGGGAGAGAGAGAAGGGAAGGGAGGGAAGGAAAGGGAGAGGGAAGGAAGGGAAGGGAGAGAGGGTCAGGGCGCGGCGGGAGCGGTTGCCGGGGTGGACGGGTGTGAGCTGAGGCCGAGGTTTGTAAACGTTGCTCCCCCCCCTCCCCCTCCAATCCCCAGTCCAGTCCTCCCTGTTGTTCACCGCGTCTTCCCGCGGAGAGAGAGGGGGGAGCCAGGGCTGTGTGCATGAAGCATGGCGACTAGAGGGGCGGAAGCGCTGCCCCGGGACCGTGAGGGAACGACCCACCTCCCCCTTCTGCATTCACCCCTCACACCCCCCTCCCCGTCTACCCCTTTCTTCCCCCTCCACCCCTCTACTAACTTTCCACCCCTCTCTTCCCCCTCCACCCGGGGAGCATGGGGCCCCCTTAGGCGCGGAGCCCAATTGAGAGCAATTGGACCAATTGGCTTAAGGCCGGTCCTGTGTACATTGTAAATGTATTGATTGTAATCATGTGTTGTCTTTCTGCTGACTGGTTAGCACGCAACAAATGCTTTTCACTGTATCTCGGTACATGAGACAATAAACTAATCGAAACTGAAAGTGAAATTTGAGAATGAAGCTCATCACTACTAAGTTGAGAACTTCAGGACAAGATGCACTCAGCTCCCAAAGTCTTGTCATTTTTCAGTCATTTGTTAATGTAGTTATTTATTAGTTCGGAGTGGCAGCAAAGTTGGACATCATGTTGACATGGAATATAAAACAAGTTTGGAGGGATATGGACCAAATGCAGGCAGGTGGGTCTAGTGTTGCTGGGACATGTTGGCCAATAGGGGTAAGTTGGGCGGAAGGGCCTGTTTATCACTCGATGGCTCGATGAGGACTCTGTTGATCGTTCACATTCAAGAAACAGATGAGGACGTGAACTTTCCAGTGAGCATTGACCATCTCTTCTGATCACTTCTGTTCTTGGCTCTCAGTGGGATAGGGCCTGAGTGTCAGTGGCATCAATGGCCTTGACAGCACAAAAGAACCCATGTCTTTCAGCAAATTGGTAATATTTCCAATGAACATATGATTATTATTTTTTAATCCAATAATTATAAAGTGGCATCTTTACTGTGAATAATTAAAAATTGGACTACCATACGAATTGACAGAGATGCGTTTAAGAGAAAGTGTAATATGTAAGTGAGGAAGAAAAAGCATAGTGATACATTGATAGGGTTAAATGATGTTCATTTCACAGATGTTGGCAGATGTTCATTTGAAATATAAGCAAGAGTATGACCAGCTGAACTCAATGGTCAATTCCTAGTCATATGCATCTTGTATTCTGCAAGATATTCAATGTAATTATTTGCCTCCTATCTTTCCCACTGTAGATGCTATCACATTTCTAAGTCATGGGCCTGAATGTTGATAATGGCATAAAGCTGATGTATTTGTAGATGTAGGTGGTTACATTAAAAATATTGTAATTTATCTTCCTGAATAGAGTCAGTGTTCCCATCACTGAGCAGAACAGCATTCATCCACCCACACTCTAGTTTTCTGTATATCTATCTACAGTAATCTACTTCCCACTTGTCTTTCACACCAGGAGGTATGCATTCCAGATAGAGCACTGCTGTTAGCAAGGAAAATGATGTAACTTTCAATAACATCCACCAGGTCATTGATAAAAAACAAAAGCTACAGCGAACAATTTTTTTCTGGATGAAACCTTTCCATCTGTTGCAATAAGATAAACATCTGCTCATTGCCAGGCTGTCGCCCCCTAATCAAATGCATTGTCGAGTTGAACCGCTCATCAGATACGGTCACAGAGGCTAGGATGTTATGACCAAGAAAAAGCCCAAGAACAGTCAAGGCTGACTGCACAGACTTATGTACCAGGCGCTGAGGGAATCACTCAACTGCTAAAGCATGAGAATAGAGGATTGCAAGTCAAGCAATTTGGGCTGAAGGAAAACTGTCAAACAGCAGCTTGATTTAATTGAGAGGTTGCAACAGCTACTCATTTACATACCTTCCTTCACTGCAGTTCTGACACGACAAGCTATATGGAAGACTGACGTACATTTATCAGGCATGATTTTCATTACCTTTCGTGAACAGGTGTGACGTAAAATTCTTCCATTCAGTTGGGACAACAAAGCTTCTCACAGACAAAAAGGGCGGAAAAGTAATTAGCTTCTTTAGCAAGATTATGGGATCATGTTGCCATGTCCCAAATGTCCGACACAACCCGATCTGGGCAAAGGGCAAACTGAGAAGAAAACCATTCTAACATTTTGATTTGCATGGAGCATAGTGGGTAAACTATTGGATTAGTATCAGAACACTAATCCAAAGAATTCCACCATGACAATTAACAAATTCAATAGACAATAGGTGCAGGAGTAGGCCATTTGGCCCTTCGAGCCAGCACCACCATTCAATGTGACCACGGCTGATCATCCCCAATCAGTACCCCATTCCTGCCTTCTCCCCATATCCTCTGACTGCTATTTTTAAGAGCCCTATCTAGCTCTCTCTTGAAAGCATCCAGAGAACCCTCCTCCATCGCC
Source organism: Leucoraja erinaceus (assembly GCF_028641065.1). Classification (NCBI taxonomy): domain Eukaryota; kingdom Metazoa; phylum Chordata; class Chondrichthyes; order Rajiformes; family Rajidae; genus Leucoraja; species Leucoraja erinaceus. Next base: position 35,776,576 of record NC_073388.1, read on the forward strand.
CTCTGAGGCAGAGAATTCCACAGCTCACCACTCTCTGTGAGAAAACGTGTTTCCTCATCTCCGTTCTAAATGGCTTCTTCCTTATTCTTAAACTGTGGCCCCTGGTTCTGGAGTTCAAATTCAAGTATTTCAATAAATCTGGAACAGTGCTGGTGATCATGACACTGCACAAATGTCACAGAAACCCAATTGTTTACCTTCAAGTATAAATTCTGGAACTCCTTAACACATTGCCGAATAACTTCCGCATAGGGGTATTACCTTCGAAAGGCAACTTGAGACAGGAAATAAACGCTGGGCTTTCATAGAGCTTGCATCTCATAAATGAATTACTAAGTAAAAGAATTCTGGCTTCATGGAAAATTTGAGGATCCGCCACTCAATATGATCATCCAACTCAGTATCCTGTACTTGCCTTCTCTCCATACCCCCTGATACCTTTAGCCACAAGGGCCACATCTAACTGCCTCTTAAATATAGCCAATGAACTGGCCTCAACTACTTTCTGTGGCAGAGAATTCTACAGATTCACCACTCTCTGCGTAAATTTTTTGTTTCTCATCTCTGTCCTAAAAGACTTCCCCCTTATCCTAAAACTGTGACCCCTTGTTCAGGACTTCCCCAGCATCGGGAACAATCTTCCTGCATCTAGCCCGTCCAACCCCTTAAGAATTTTGTAAGTTTCGATAAGATCCCCCCTCAATCTTCTAAATTCTAGCGAGTACAAGCCAAGTCTTTCTTCATATGAAAGTCCTGCCATCCCAGGAATCAGTCTGGTGAAGAATGGCAAGAATGTCTTTCCTCAGATTAGGAGACCAAAACTGTACGCAATATGTTAACTTATTTGTTACCATGCTTTGATTGATATTTGGTGCCATTCCCATTTAATACAATATTTAATTATTCCACTCTATGAGAGGTTTATGGGGCAGAGGTCCTCCTTCTCAAGGAGAAGTATTGGGCCGTCTAAATGTAGCAATATGATTTATGGAACAATTGAGATAGAAAATACAGTGCATATTCATGTCTATGGATGGTAGTCTTCTCTGAGTTCTGAACACATGGTCCTTCAGATTTTCCTAGAATATTTCTACCAATGTCCTTGGTGATCTCTTTTTAATTATGGGGTGCTCTGGTTCTTTAAAGGTTTCATGGTCATCCCTGCCACTCCCCTCATAACTCTGAGGTCATCGTTCATTGAACAAACAGGACATCTGTTTCAATATTCCCTAGTCCATTCATTAATTTTAATGACCTGGGTTCCATTGAGGTTAAGCAACCTTTCATCATCATTTGCAACTCTCTGGTTCTCTTCCTCTTTATATTTGGCCAGAGAATTCATGTAACGTTGACCTCTTCTCAGAACATATTGAAAAGGTTTAGCTGTTAGCCATATGGTTAGAATGTTGGGTCTCTCGAGCTTTCACAGGCATGTGCCATTCAAAGGAATAGTAGGTTGAAGGCGATGAATGATTGAACTTGAATTAGATGGAGTAATAGTGCCTTTGAATGGCTGAAAGTGGGATGGATGGAATGATAGATTTGATAGAGGGCATTATACAGAGGGCTTGTGAACGGTGGAGTCTAAATGTTTATCCTTCATATATAGTTTTATCACAGCAACCTGCAAATTAATGGTGTCATATAAAAATTAGCTTAAATATGCAAAGATCACTAGTTAGTCAATTTTATCTTTATGAAATTGACCTGAATTTGGCAAATGGAAAATAAATTCTCCAGCTTTAGTAAAGTCACGCTTTACTTACAGTCCATATAATTGGGATGTGAAGAATGACATTGAGACACTTGGCTGTTTTCCAGGAAAATATTGCTTCAGAAAACCCTTCAATGTAATTAGTAGGCTTTGACAGGCAGCTTTGCTTTCCAAGGCAACTTATTGATACACCAGTAATTATGTTGTGAAGAGCACCATCTAGTGTTAATTCATCCACTGATGTACTGTGGCTCCGGCTGGTGTAGAAGAGTGTTACAAATGTAAAATATTCTTATGCTGAATGAAGAAGAGCAGTGCACAGCAAAGGGGCACAGCGATCCAGTTTCACAACATATTTGGGGTCCAGTTTGCTTCCGATCAGATACTCACAGTGCTGAGTGATTCAGTATAAATGCAGTTCAACGGTGTTTTATCATTAATGTTTTATTATTATTAATGTTTAGTGTTTTCTGAGTCATTCGTAACAGTCACTGTATGTCGTGTTGTTACTTGTGGGTGGAGCACCAAGGCAAATTCCTTGTATGTGAATACTTGGTCAATAAACTTACTTACTTATTTACTTATTCTGGCACATGGTGCAACCCTGTTGCACCTGTGCTATCAGAAAGTTAAAGCTGTGAGGGCTGCGCATTTTATAATCCAGGAATAAAAGGATAAAACATACCAATCCCTGGTGGAATAAAAAGGTATGATGTTTTTTCAGATCTATATAACACAGAATTCACTCTGTGAATTTATGAATTTAGTCCTGAGCCCACAGCAACATGATGTCTCAAGTAAAAGAAAAGTAAAAATATCTGCCCATGCTTAAACCAAATTGTTTGTGCTCGATGGTGTTATGACCAGCATACAGCAGGACAGAGGATTAGTCAATTTTAAATAACACCCATTGCCCCTCCGTCCAGCACAACATTGATCTTACTTCGAGTCCTTGGAAAAATAAATCTACCCAGTCTCAACTCTGTCATATGGTGCACTTACATTTCAGTTTTAATAAAACCTTCTGAATGCCATATTCCGACGAGATGAATCTTTAATCGTTTCAAAGGCCATTTTGTTATCTTTGCACTTGCAAATGGATTTAACACCATTACAGACTATTGATATCATTGTGTCACCTGCTGCACGCACGCACTTGTCCTACAAATGCTGTGTGGTGTCAAAATGATATGTCGCTTTCAGGGAAAAAAACATGAGCTGTTTCAGCAGTAATCCAAATGCTGAAAGGTCATAATGTAGCATTTGTTCCATCTGTACCATCCCCATTAGGAAGGCCAGCTGCCACAACTCAAATCAATCTCTGGGCTATTTGGACTGAAATCGTATAACATCTAACTCTCTTTTCCAAATGTATAAAAGCTCTTGTGGGAGTTGATGATACTTCCATTTAAACTGTGATTGTTATTGTAATGGTTATGGATCGGAGCAAATTCAGACCAAAAACTGATGCAAATCTAAATTGATGGGACTGGGCCACAAGTGAGCATGGAGCCAATTTATGATATGTATAACACAATGGAGCCAGGAGTCGTCGTCATTTAAACAAAGTGAAAATAGTGCTCCACGAGGCTGTGTAGTTATATATTTCCTCCAGTAAAATCCTGCAGAACATTTGAAACAGTGAATAGCATCAGTATCAAACTGTCGGGAAAGAGCAGGGAAATGGAACTGATGGGACTCCACTGGGAACTGGCATAGAGTCATAGGGCCAAATGGCCTCCTTATGCACTGTTGCAAAGTTATGAGTATGATTTCATGCTTAGGTTGGGAATTTCCTTCAAACTGCTTGGACTTCACTATCAACATCATGGCTAAAGCAGGAGCAACTTTTGACAAAATTCACTACCAAAGGCAAATGAACATAGGTATTTTTACTCCAAGCTTGTTCTATAGTGTGGGAGAAATTGGATGTGAGATAGGTTGCAAGGGCTAGTTATATTCCCTGCACAGTTTCTATTGCACTGACTAATAAAACTGAAAATACAGATGTCACCTGCGTGCTCAGTAATCCTGCCCATGGCCATTTTTACCCGGAAGGCCTCACAAAGTTCAGTCGTTGGCTGAAGTGAGGAGGGAAGTGACAATATATTTGGATCAAAAGGCAAAGATGGATTCACAAGTGGCAAACATCTGGCCTCATTTTGAATGGCTATCATCTGCTACCATTTATACATTTGTAACAGAACATACAGTTAATACTTTGTTGAGTCGTAATTAAGCCCTGCTGCCAGTATTGGTGCTGCAACATCGCTGCCAAAACTTCCAATCATTGTAGTTATCCTAGAGTGCAAACCTCCAGACATCTTTCCTCAACACTCCTTGACCTCATCTCCCCCTCCCTTTCCCTTCTTCTGCCTTTGCTGATGACACCATCGATGTTGGGCAAATTACGGACGGTGATGAATCAGAGTATAGGAGGGAGATCGATCAACTGACCAGATGGTGCCAGAATAACAAGGCCAGTAAGACCGAGGAACTAATTGTGGACTTTGAAAGAAGCTAGACGAGGATCTACAAACTTATATTCATTGATGGGACCATGATGGAGAGAGTCAAACGCTTCAAATTCCTGGGTGTGCATATCTCTGAACATATGTCCTGGACCCAGCATATTAATGCAATCATAAAGAAAGCCCATCAATGTCTTTACTTCCTGGAGATTAAGTAGGTCAATGAATACTCTCTTGAACCTTTACAGGTGCACAGTAGAGAGTACATTGACTGGTTGCATCATGCCTGGTACGGCAACTCGAATTTCTAATTTCATAATGCATGGAGAAAAATATGTTTACATGTGGTCAGCTGTGGCCTATTAAAAATAACTTGAATATTTATCTTTTCTCTATCAGCAGCAGTAATTACCCCTACCTGACATTGATAAACCCCTCTTATCTTTCCCCATGCACAAAGATTGGTTGAATGGCTAAACAATTGTTCACTGCTCCAGATCAATAAAATCCTGTAACTTTAACAGGAAAAGATTAAGTTTAGCAGAACTCTATCTTCCATCCTCAACGCGCACATTCTATTAGAAAATGGCAGGAAGGCCCAAACTTTAAGTGTACAATGCATACTATAGTAGAATGTTTAGCCTCTAGGGGCGCTGCACTGGCAGCAGCCTCTGCCTACAGTGTTATTTCTGTCTTTTTTATTATTTTTATTTAGTCCAAAGTTTTGTGTTGGGGGAAACTTTAACTTCTCTATGTGGGGGAGGGGGGCAGGGTAAGGGGGAAACCGTCTCCCAGTCTCTTCCTGGCGGGGACGCGACTATTTCTCCGAGTCGCGTCCTCACACCCCACCTCGCGGCCTACCAGCTGGATCGGAGCGGCCTTTCCTGCCGGGGACCGGGAACCGGACCAGGGCTTCTACAGAGGTGGCGCAGCGCTGGAGTCACCGCGGAGCGGGCGATACCTACCTGGGTCGCCGTTGGAGCTCCGGAGCATTGGGCCGTTGCTCCAACATCGTGGAGCTCTGGTGCGGAGAGCTTCCAACGCGGGCGGCGCTGAACGGCATCGTGGAGTCCTGGGGCGCCTTGCAGAGGGCCGCCAGCAGCAGTCTCCACCCGGCGTGGTCTGCGGACTTTGGGAGCCGCAGACTCCAGTAGGAGGGGGCCAACTCTGTGTCCACGCCGCTGAGGATGTCCCGCAGCCCCGACGTCGGACTTTTAACACCCCGGCGTGCGGTCCTGAACATCGGGCTGCCCGTAGCGGCAAGTGTGGAGGGCACGGGGAGGCCCTGACCACGGGGAATAGTGGAGGAAGAAGACTGACTTTGGTGCCTTCCCACACAGTGGGGAACTTTGATTCTGCTGTGTGGGGATGTTTTATGTCAAACCCTATAGTGTGTTGTGTCCTGTTGATTTTTATTGTATGGCTGTATGGAAATTCATTTCACTGTGCCATCAGGCACACGTGACAAATAAATCTATCTTGAATCTTGAATCTTGTTCCTGCCATTTCAAAAAGTGTCTTCTGATTTAGCGGGCATTCGAGATCTTTTTTAGAATAGATCGTGCTTAAAGCACATACCAAAAATAATCAGGAATATGTGAAATTACCTTGACTGCCTCAACTAAGCACAAGACTGATTTCACAAAACAATTACAATCTATTCTATCACAACTCTATTATTTTACTCTTTTGGCATTTATGGTACTTTATTATCACATGTACCTAGGTACAGTGAAATTATTTTTTTTACATGCAATTCAGTAAAATGTTACAATACATTAACACAATCATACTGATGTACGAGAGTGTTAGAATAGTAGATAACACGGAGGAAGTACACAAAAGTCGCCACATTGCCAGAGACAACTTACATCCTTCAAGTTTAAAAGTTCTTAAAAATGTGGTCTTAACTTGTCCTCCAGCGGCCCACTCCATGGATTCATCACCCGGCCATATCGACCCACAAATGCACCATCCCTCACCTCACCTGCTCAGGTCACCGACTGCGGCTGCCCTCGGAACCCCTGGAGAACTCCCAAGGCTATGGGAGGTGAGCCCACAGCTCGATCACTGGAACAGATTTTCTCCTCTGTCCTTCTGGTGGTCAGTGATAGAGCGCTGGACACCCGGGTTTGATTCCGACTACAGGTGCTGTCTGTACGGAGTTTGTACGTTCTCCTCGTGACCTGCATGGGTTTTCGTAGATCTACGGTTTTCGACTACCCACACTCCAAAGACATACAGGTTTGTAGTTTAATTGGCTTGGTATAAATGTGAATTGTCCCTAGTGTGTGTCGATATGCGGGGATCGCTGGTAGGTGCGGACTCGATGGGCCAAAGGGCCTGATTCCGCACTGTATCCCTAAATAAAAAAACTAACATACCAGCTCTGACATCTAATCTATTGTCCTTCCCCAACCAACCTTCACAACCATCCATCCCCAAAGTTAACTAGCCCGTGTTAAGAATACTTCCTCAAGTACCTTGACCTATTGATCCTAAAGGGCCTGTCCCATTTATGTGTCCTTGGCACGCAAATGATGCGACCCCGTGGTCACGTTGAGGTGCACGGGCATCGTATGGCCGCGCGGGGCCGGTCCCACTTAGAAGCACGGAGGGGTATGTAGTTGTGCGCGACATCGCGCGGGGCTCTGAAATTTTTGTGGTGAACGAAATCTTCGCGCGCCAACGGCCTGTCGCGGAACTGACGGCCAAAGTGGGACAGGCCCAAGACCCTGGGGCGACGCAACATCTCACCTTCAACAGCAGCAGAAGCAGGCAAACGATCGTCAAGCTCGGCTTGGGGCTCACGGCCTTTGCGGTCCGGATCCGCCCCCACTTCTACTCTCAGAGCGGGGCCAAGAAAATTGAAGATTGATATAAAATGCAGGAGTAACTCAGGGGGACTGGCAGCATCTCTGGAGAGAAGCAATGAGTGACATTTCGGGTCAAGACCCTTCTTTTCAGATTGAAGAAGCGTCTCGACACGAAACGTCACCCATTGCTTCTCTCCAGAGATGCTGCCGGTCCCGCTGAGTTACTCCAGCTTTGTGTCCATCTTCAAATAACGTCACGCGCTCCAGACAGCTGTGGGTATGCATGTAATCGCGCCCGACCTTCACGGGACCATCGCGGCTCAACGCGACCACGAGGTCGCGTGATTTGCATGCCAAGGACACATAAGTAGGACAGGCCCTTAAGATTGTGTCCTTCTGCTTTGGTGTCTCTGAGAGTTTGCATTTCCTAACTGATAATATCATACACTTTTTACTGAAAGAGATGAGATCTCGATGATACAATCTTGTGAAGATAAATTTGTTGACACCTCTGCATTGCCACTTTGGTACAGATGAAGGCAAGCCAGATATACATACATATCACCAAGTTATTGCTTTGCACTGGTGAGGTCTGTTGGGATCAGAATTCAATTTGTTTATCAATGTAAAGTAGCATCCAATTTGCTTTGTTTATTGACACAACAAATTGGCACTGAAAGGTAAGAATCAACCTTTCACTGTGGGAGTTGCATCCTACTCGTGGCTTATACTGATTTTTAATTGTAATTCCAATCCAATAGGTTTTTCAATTTTTTACTTAGGTGACCATTGATGTAAACTCTGCTCATCTCCATTGGTACATCTTGGCTGAATCCATCATGCCACAGTGGGCCCAAGTTCAATCTGATCAGAAAACTCAACTAGGCTTCAGTATGATTGTGTTTTCAAAGTTGTCCATAGGAGGAGGACCAGCACTCCAGTAACTCCAACCAATGACACCCTTGTGATAATTCTGTCTCCTTCTCTGGACCATGTCTTTCCCATAGACATGACTTTGAAACTCACCATAGACATGACTTTGAACTACATTGGACTCACTCTGAACTATGGACACCAAACCCAGAGTGGGTCAAGCAGAAGAAGCAGGCCCAGGTCATTGCCCTGCTAAAAGCAGCAAAACAATCACTCTCGCTATTGTCTTCCTAAATGAATGCAGAACAAATATTACAATCAATTGTGTCATGTCTTCTTTTTCTGGACAAGGCTCAGAGGCTGGTTTCCACAGAGAGAGGTGTAAGATGCAGGACTGTCAAGGTCTGGTCTTCAAGCAACATTTATTGAAGACCATGGAATGGGAGATGTGAATAAGCCTCATGCAAAAACTCACAGGAACCACATAAGGTGAAGACGTAAAGATTTTATATCAGAAAATATGTCTCAGCATGGAATACAGACCTTGTCGCCTAACTATTAAGCCAAATACAATGATCTTAGATTAATTCCAATGTAATCTCCACAGCCTCCTATCTATGTCCAATATTTGGCCTGTTAGAGGAAACAGGAGTGTCCAGAGGAACCAAATAAATAAGATTATGTGCACCGCCTACAGACTTGGCATTGGTGCACTCCACCATTGTGTTATGCTCCAGATGGGTAAAGTTTAGTCACCCCAAGACACTGAATGTAAAGGAAAACACTGGGAATACACTAAACTCAATGGATATGAACAGAATCCCAAACCTGGTAAACAGAGGCCTTCTGATGTTGGAAAGGAAGCCAATGCCAGCGGCTTTCTTGATTACATCTTTGTCAATCCTTCATACCTGATCCAGAGCTCAATCCACCTGAACCTATCTGATCTCCCAGTTGCTAAACACATTAATTCTCCTTTCCATTCCCACACAAACCTGTCTCTTCCTAGGTCTCCTCCATTGTCAGAGTGAGGCTAAATGCAAATTGGAGAAACAGCATCTCATATGTCGCTTGGGCAGCTTACAGCCCAGTGGTATGAATATATATTTCTCTAACTTCAAGTAGCTCTGGCATTCCCTCTCTCTACCCCTTCACCACCCGTCGTACTAGCTTCTTGTTTTCACCTAACAAATAGCTAACAATGGCATGTTTCCTTTATCATCATTACATTTTTGCATATAATTAATTTATTGTTTTTTATCTCACTACATCATCGCCTATATCTCAGATTTCCATTATCCTAACCATTCTGAAGGAGGGTCTCGACCCGAAACATCACCTATTCCTTCTCTCCGAGATACTGCTTGTTCCACTGTTAGTCCAGCTTTTTGTGTCTATCTTCGGTTTAAACCAGCATCTGCAGTTCTTTCCTACACATACCTGATCCACTACAGTATGAAAGGCATGCCACTATCATGCATCAGGTCAAGGAAACCATAGCAGCAGAGTCTCCAACAATAGACCATATTTAGCCACAAAGATATTGCGGATAGAGTGGATGTGGAGAGGATGTTTTCACAGTCTAGGACCATAGGGCATAGTCTCAGAATAAAATGACGTTCTTTCAAAAGGAGACGAGGAATTTATTTCATCAGAGGGTAGTAAATCTGTGGAATTCACTGATACAAATGACTATGGAAGCCAAATCATTGGGTTTTTTAATGCAGAGATTGACAGGTCCTTGAATAGTTAGGGTGTCAAAGGTTACAAGTGAAGACAGGAGAATGGGGTTGAGAGGGAAAGATAGATCAGCCATGAATGAATGGTGGAGTATACTCAATGGGTTGAATGGTCTTATTCTGTTCCTGTGACATTAACGCATAACAACAATAGAAGTCTATATGGTACAATGCCCCAAATAAAGTGATCAAACCTGCAGAATCCCCACCTATATCAGACCGATCTTGTAATATACAGATGATCCAGAACTGGATACAAACTAGATGATGAGAAGGGGGAATTGTGCAAACTGATGGAAACTCTATTTTAAATAGTGACTCTAGCAATAATAGTTGAAGAAATTGACCAGGTCATCAAAGACGGTCCTCTCCAATTTTCACCTGTGCATGTGACCAAAATTCATACTGCCACAGCAGATGTCGTGAGCTGGCTATGAAACGTGGTCATTAGTATATCAGTCACTGTCAGCAGAATGCTATAAAAATAAATTAGCAACCCCTCAGTTCATAGGCTTTGGAGAGAATGTCATAGAAGTTTACAAGAATATTGCCTGGATTAGTGGACATTAGCTATGAGGAGGGATTGGACAAACTTGAATTGTTTTCTCTGGGGCGATGACGGATGAGAGGAAACTTGATCGGTATATAAAATTACTAGACTAAGTGGGACCCGTTGGGTCCCAGGTTCACACAGGAGGGCTAGTCCACCAACGCAATATTCCACCTCTCCACCAATTCCAATATTGGTGGCCAGAGAGGGGGGGGGGGGGGGTGCTTTCTGGACCGCTAGCATGGGTGTTGTGGGTCAAGTCAAGTAAAGCACAGTGAGTGCAGGGCCAGCAATCCATTTCAAGTCAGGTCAAGTCAAGTCAATCCATTTCAAGTCAAATCAAGTCAATCCATTTCAAGTCAAGTCAAGTCAAACAATTTCAGGTCAAGTCAAGTCAATCCATTTCAAGGACAGGCCAAACAACTCATTGCATTGTCACTTCATTTCCAATTATGCATTGCAGTTTCAAGCACAGGCAGGGCAGGCCAAACAATCCATTTCATTGTCATTAAGTCAAGCACAGTGAGTGCAGGTCAATTCAATCCACTTCAAGTCAAGTCAAGTAAATCCACTTCAAGTCAAGTCAACCTACTTCGTCAAGTCAATCCACTTCAAATCAAGTCAATCCATTTCAAGGCAAGTCAATCCACTTCAAGTCAAATCAAGTCAGATCAATCCATTTCAAGTCAAGTCAAGCCATTTCAAGTCGTCAAGTCAATCAATTTCAAGTCAAGTCAAGTCAAGTCAATCCATATCAAGGGCAGGCCAAACAACTCATTGCATTGTCACTTAATTTCTAATTTTGCATTGCAGTTTCAAGCACAGGCAGGGCAGGCCAAACAACTCATTGCATTAACTCATTGCATTGTCATTAAGGGGTTACACATCATTGCATTGTCATTAAGGGGTTACACATCAAGTACATTGCAGACTCACAGTTCAGTTGATTCACAGGTTAGAATCACAGTTGTGGCCTCTCCCTTGTGATCTTCCAGAGTGACTGACTCACGTCCAGGCATCCATGGTTTTATAGTGCTGCCCCCCTCCCCCCTGGCATTACCTTCATCATAGTGATTTACAGGCAAGAGGACCAATCAGCTGATCTCAAGATGTTTTAAACATTCATAACTTTTTTATTTTTCATCGATCGGAAAAATCCTCGGGGCTGCCTCAGTGGAGGACTGTGAGTAAGATGGCCAAAAATCATAGCGATATATGGTAGCGTTTTTTTCTAAAATCAATATACAGCACAGACATGCAGTGGTCAAGATGAGACTTTTTCAGACCGTTTTTCCCCCAAGGTAGAAATGTCAAAGACTAGAGGCATAGCTTTAAGGTGGGAGGGGGGAAGATTAAATGAGATGTGCAAAGTTAGTATTTTCTTTACAGAGTGGTGGTTTCCTGAAACCCACTGACAGAATGCAGATATGATAGTGGCATTTAGGAAGCTTTTGGATCGGCACATAAATAAGCAGGGAATGGAGGGATATGCAGCATGTACAGGCAAGGGAGGTTAGTTTAACTTACCATCTTGTTTCACACAAATGTTGTGGGTCATAGGTCCTGTTCCTGTACTGTTTTATATTCTATGTTATAAGGATAAATTCAAACGTGGTTTTCCAATGGATCCTGAGATGAGATATTGATTAAATTCTTGAACCAATTGCATATATTACCACATGGAAGGGTTGGAGTTACTTTCGCTCTCCTGTCTGTTTCGAATTTGATGGCAGGACATTTCACTGAACTATGATCTCGCTTGATGGAGTTTGGCAGCTATTAAGATTGGATTCATGCTTAAGTCAGTGTTTGTCTTCTGGGGATGTTCAGTCAGTTCCCAGGGTATTCTGTTTAATTGCCACAGTTTAAATCTACCGAGTTGGACTTTAGTATTATTCAGCCAATCCAACTGAACGCCAATTGACTGAATCACCAACTAAAGACAGAGCAATTACGAGAAATAACCATTTAGCATTGACGATGCCATCAAAAGTCACATAATTAAAGTCATTCATTCATTTCTCAAACTTAGCTGGCTGCAGTGAGCAACTGAGTTGGAACTAAAAAAAGCTAATGGGTTTGAGTGGGTTCTGCCAGCCTTGTAGTTTAGTTTAGTTCACAGATACAGCGTGGAAACAGGCACTTAGGCCCACTGAGTCCATGCTGACCATCCATCATCCATGCAGTAGTTCAATTTTATATCACTTTCGCACTCTATACCCTATTGGGGCAATTTTTTGAGAAGCAAATTAACCTACAAACCTGCACGTCTTTGGAATGTGGTAGGAAACTGAACCACCTAGAGAAAACCCATGCAGTCACAAAGAGAACGTACAAAGTCTGCACATACAGGACCCGTAGTCAGGAGAGTGAACCTGGGTCTCTGGCGTCATGAGGCAGCAGCTCTACGACTGCACTACTGTGTAGCTCTTACGATATCTGTTGCAAAAATAATATGGATAATGCCATTTGGAGTCTATAATTGGTGAGATCCAGTAGGAAACAGCATCACTGCTGTTTAAGGATTTTACTTGGAGGCAAAATATAGGTTTTTAAATGTTTCTATGATGGGGACTGTATTGCTTGGTAGACTAGTAGATGTTTTTTGCATAATCCTAATACTGCAATATGTGGATGAAGTACAAATGTTTTATTGTGCACAAATATCTTTCAACAGCTACACCATTGCAAAGTGAATCAGAAACTTGGATCAATTAGGGGCGACTGTGGAAATTGGTTGTGGTGAGGGGAAGACTGAGGGTGAGAATGTTAGTCAGCTTTGTGCAAAAGCGGGATTACAATGGGTTGCTGAAGAGCGAGATTTGTAAGGGGGGGTGGGTGAGGTGCTGATGAGGAAGTCAGGATCAAACATGGACCTATCTTTGAGAAGGGTTGAAAGGGACGTGCAACAGGGTTTAAGTTCATAAATTAACAATAATCAGTTAATGTGAAGAACCAGTTTCCACAGCCGTGGATTTGCTCCATCCAGAGCAGGTCTCTTTAAAATAGGTCAAATACTTTTGTTACAACTAACCTGCTGTTGGTCTATGAAAGCACCACTTAATTCAGAAGAAGTGGTAAACAAAGTTTCATTGCAAGCCTTTTGATTCCATTGTAAATCTCCAGGCATAAAGTTTGCATATTGAGCATCTGGAGGATTGACCTGCTCCAATTGCCAATTGGAAGAAGACCCTGCTATACAATTGCTTTCAATGGGATGAATGTCTGATTAAATTGTCTATATCTATTAAAGAATGTCTACAATGTTACACACACAGGTGATGCATTATGCAATAGAATCCTACAGCCAAAATTCCCCAGCTAAATAATCCTTCACACAAAAGGTGGGGTTGGGGGGAGGGAGGGGGAAGGAGGCTGGGATGAAGTGATCTTGCCTTCTGTTCCACCCATACTAATGAATCACAGGGATATTGCCCACACAGAAAACATATTGCAAGCACTGTAGCACTTGCATGTCCAGGAATAAAAATTATTTACTGAAAAATTACAAACATTAGTTCACTGGCTACATGCCAATGAATATGTTCAAAGAAATAGTGTGCATGTTTTGCAGATATCAGTAAACATGTCCAATCGTCTAACTGTCTGATGTTTCAGGAGCACAGCCTCTTGCATCTTAATAAAATGAAGTGTTTCTCCTTCAGTTCAGTCTTTTTTAATCAAATTGTTCAATGTAGACATATAGAAACATAGAAACATAGAAAATAGGTGCAGGAGTAGGCCATTCGGCCCTTCGAGCCTACACCGCCATTCAATATGATCATGGCTGATCATCCAACTCAGTATCCTGTTCCTGCCTTCTCTCCATACCCCCTGATCCCTTTAGCCACAAGGGCCACATCTAACTCCCTCTTAAATATCACTAAGACCCTGTACAACTGCAGTAGAACCTCCCTGCTCCTACACTCAAATCCTTTTGCTATGAAACATATATATACACAGCCACAGAATATTGTAGATATTCTTGATGGATATGGGTTATTCAGTGAAATTAAAATTTGTAACCTTTTTGAGGATGAAATTGGAGATCAATTCATCTTCGATGCCACAAAACCTTATTTGGAGAATCACAGTGTTTTGTCATGAGGAAAGTAGGTTGAAGAAGTGACTGAACAGATACTGTAATTCCCCATGCATATGAAGACATGAAATTGATGGGCTTGTCCATCAAACTAAGTCCACGCTCATGAACGTCATTACTATGTCTAACAGATAGATCTAGGCAAATGATTTCTGAAACTGAAGGTGAACATTGTTTCTGACCTTGCCTTATGCACTAACCATGTGAAATAAAGCAAATTGGCAAGGCAAAATACACTTGTTCTTTTCATACAGTTGTTAACTTTGAATGGTTCTTTCTCTTTTAATGTTATCATAAAGACAATATTCTAACATTCTCCTCATAATTCCCTTACAGTCATAGAGCCACAGAGATATAGCACAGAAACAGGCCCTTCAGCCCATTGAACGATCCTTGTTACAAATATACACAGGCACCTTCCCCAAACTTTAACTTTACCACTGAACTTTACCACCGACATCCCCCATGCCCTTTTATTCACTTGGAAAATCTCCGCACCTAACATCAGACTATTGACTGATATCTACTTCAAACCCCCTAACTCCCAGTTTCTTTAACTACATCTCCTCCCACCTTGCCTCTTGTAAGGACGCCCTCCATTTCTCTCCATCTCTGCTGCAAGATTGGTCGGTGGAGGGCGCTGCAAGAATGGTCGGTGGAGGGCGCTGCAAGCCAGCAGCCCTGCCAGCAGCGTGTTAGCTTTTTCAACATTTAAAAAAAAATGTTAGTGTGTTTTAATGTGTGTATTTAATGTCTCTCTGTGTATCTTGTGTGTGGGGGGTAAGAGGGAAACCGTTTTGGTCACCTCCTCCACGGAGATGCGATTTTTTCCATGTCGCCTCCCCCGTGGCCTAACATTGAGGATCGGGTGGCCTTTCCCGGAGAAGCGCCCGGGGCTTCAGCGGCGGGCGCAGCGCGGACTTTCGTCATGGAGCGGGCGAGCCCACGCTGTGGGATGTCGGAAGTGTTTTTGTGTGTTCTCTTTTCATTGTACCGCTGCTGGCAAATTCATTTCACTTGCACTTTATGTGCAAGTGACTAATAAAACTGATACTGATATTGATATGGCTTTCCAGTCTAGGACATCCAAGATGGTTCTTTCTACAGGAAACATGGTTTTCCCCCTATTGCTGTGGATGAATTTGACATGCATGTCTCCCATGTCCTACAGTTCTTCTCTCTCTGCCTCTCCTCCCATAGGAAACAAAGATTGTGTTTCCCTGGTTTCTCACTTTTCACCCTACCAGCCGCCGCACACACGTGATTCTCCAACATTTTCACCACCTTCAACATGATCCCACCATCAGTCACATCTTCCCATCCCCACTCCTGTCTGCTTTCTGCAGAGAACACTTCCTTCGCAACTTTGTTCACTCGTCCCTTCCACGTAACCCATGCCATCCCATGTACTTTCCTCTGCATCTGCAGGAGGTGCAACACTATATATACTATGATATGCAGTAGTATTGAATTCTCCAATTTTCATTAATACACCCCTACCTCTTAACCTTTCTTGTGCCACTCTAGTGTGATGTGCGCCCATTTCTCTCACCATCACTACCCCTCAATACCAACCTACATTCCTCAATCTAGCTTTACATTCCATTTCTCCCTTCTTTTCTGATATCCTTTTGTTCCTTTTTATCTCTAGCCTTTGTCACGTACTCCACTGATCTGTCATTCACATCCTCCTCAGCTGTATCCACGTACCACTTGGCAGGCTTTGATTGGCTTCTACTTTTTTTTTCCAGCTTTCTGCCCCATTCTACAATCAATCTGAAGAAGGGTCCTGACCCAAAAAGCACCTATGCATTCTCTCCACGGATGCTGCCCGACCCACTGAGTTTCTCTAGCAGTTAGTGTTTTGTTCAGGATTCTATCAAATGCAGTTCTTGTGTCTACAACAACACCATTAACAGGCATTTGGACAGGTACATGGATAAGAATGATTTAGAGGGACATTGACCAGGCACAGGCAAATGGGTCTTCGGTTGTGCATTGTTGGTTGGCATGGGCTTGCTGGGCCAAAGAGCCTGTTTCCATGCTGTATGACTTTATTACCCTTCATATTCTCTTTTCTAAAGAAATATCTAATACTATACTCAAATTGCATGTGTTCTGGGAGTTGATGACTATTCAACAGTGGCATGTTGGCATTTGGTATAAGGTTATGTTTACAAGTTATTTTAGTACAAAATTGATCTTCAAGTCTAGGTGGCTTCTGAATGTTGTTTCACATTGGATGTGACTCTTTGCTCTCCTAGCACAAACCTCATCAACTGTTGAAAAATTACTATCCAATTTCAACATAGCCACAAACTAGCTGCACACATCTTCCTTTTCCTACCATCCACATAAAGTGATAAAACAGAGACTGTGAATACAACATCATGGGGAAATCATTTTTTCCTACCACATTCACTGTATGCATAGTGTCATCGAGTTGTACACGACAGATACTGGCCCTTCGGCTCAACTCATCCACACTGACTGTGATACCGTACTGTAACTACTATACCTGGAGAAAAGAAACAGCACAATTTGGTGCTGTAACTAACTATTAGTGCTAGTACATTTAGAGGCAATCTCTGATTTCAGGGGCTCCCCGACCCGACGTAGGATCACAGGAGCAATGAGTACAGTACCTGGAAACACAGAGGAAGCCTTCATTATGTTCAGATATGTGGCCGGTGGGCAGGATTACAAGTAAGGCTGACGCATCAGGGACTACGACCTCCTCTCCCTACCATTTTACTGACCAATGTTCAGTCACTGGAGAATAAAGAGGAGGGTTTAAGGACAAGGCTACTTTACCAAAGGTAGATGATACATATCAAATCCTGCCTCAACAAGAACCTCCACCTATTACAAATTGCTTACTGCCACAACAAGTCAATGGAGGATGTGATCTCACTGGTTCCACTCAGCACTGGACCACATGAACAATAAAAGCACATACATCCGACTGTTGTTTATATACTACAGCTTGGTGTTCAATGCTATCATCCCCTCCAAGCTGGTTACGTGAAGAGGTGTCGTGATTTGGAGCTCCCATCCAGATACGGAGATAAGTGCTTAAACATCTGTTTTGGAATTCGGAGGAGGCACAGCGATACAGTTAAACATCCTTGTGTATCGCTGCGACGGTGCAGAAACTTTAAAGTTTATGGGACTGCGTGCAGTTTTATCAGCTTATTGCCCAGCTCCCACAATGTGGCGTCCTGTACGTGGATAAAATGTTCGGGAAGGCCGTGTTTTTCCTTGAGTCCATTGAGGGGGTGAATGCGGCTGTCAGTAAAGGAGTCACAGTGAGGTTTGTTTTCTGGTTTCTTGCTGGTCGACCCCATAGGGTCCATCGCGCAGCGGGTTGGCTTGTCCGATGTCCTGCCCTGCATTACAAACGAGGAACTCCTTCCCCACCTTCACACCCTGAGGAAGGTACTGTCGGACATCACCCCGATATCCCAGGGGTTCCGCAGGAAGGAGCTGCGGCATGTTCTTTCCCTCCGGCGCCAGCTGACGATGATGCTGGACCTGGAGGAGGAAGATGATGGGCGTTTCTGTGTCCAGCAGGATGGGCGTGATTTTACCATCTTCTGGACATCGGAGCGCCCAAGGTGCCATGCCTGTAATGAAGTGAGGCATATTCGGAGGAATGGCCCCTAATCCCGGGAGGAGGCCTCTGCCTCCAGTGCCACTATCCCCCCCTCACCCCGTTCCTTCCATCCCTCCAGTAGTTGAGTCAGGGAACCCTGGGGTTGCGCAGAGCACGGGTGGGGGTGCGGAGGGTCAAAGGAAGTGGGGCAAGGTGGCAAATGAAGTGAAGCACCTGGAGAATAATCCCCCAGGGACAAGAATGATCCACCCATCCCGTCACCTCCACTAGCCCCATAATCCAGCCAGGGGAGGTGGGGATCGGACGGGAGGAGGGGGGGGTGCCACAGAGGAAGGTTGCTCAGGTGACCCCAGAGTCTGTGAGCTCTTCCCCATCGAAAAAGAGGAGGAACCTCTCTAGGGAGGAGCGGAAGGGGGATGAACGGGAATCCTTCAGGGGGGAGGGGAGTACTATGGAGGAGGATGAATCCCGCCCTCTGGTTCGGGCCCTGGTCCCATGTTCTGGAGGGCGGAAGAGGGCTTTACCTGAGCCAGATGCTTGCCCCTTACTGGAGTTGTTTAGTAGTTTAGAATATTTGTAAAATAGTTGTTTGATGATTTTGTAACATAGTGGCGGGTATGTCACCACAGTTTTGGGTTTTTTTGCTTTTTGTATCGTGTTGAAATTAAATAAATTATTTTTTGATACAAAAAAAAAGCTGGTTGCCAAGCTCATAGAAATGGATCTCTGCGCATCCCTCTGCAACTGGATCCTCGACTTCCTCATCAACAGACCACAATCTGTTCAAATTGGCAGCAAATTGGCTTTCTTGACAGCCACCAGTAAAAGAGCACCTCAAGGCTGCATGCTCTATTCACTATATACTCATAACTGTGCAGACGGGCAGTGCAAACACCATCTTCAAGTTTACCGTTTACTGTTGATGAGTCAGAGTATAGAAGGGAGATTGATCAACATACCAAATGGTGCCAGCACAACAATCTTGCTCTTAATGTGCTGATGCTGGTTTACATGGAAGATAGACACAAAGTGCTGGAGTAACTTAGCGGGATGGGCAGCATCTTTGAAGAGAAGAAATGGGTGACGTTTTGGGTAGAGACCCTTCTTCAATTCTGAAAATGGATCTCAACCTGAAACGCCACTCATTCCTTCCCTCCAGAGATGCTGCCTGTCCCGTTGAGTTAATCCAGCATTTCCTGTCTATCAACGTTGCTCTTTATGTCGATAAGACCAAGAAACTGATTGTGGACTTAAGAAGAGGAAGAATAAAACCCACAAACCTGTCTGTATCGACGGGGTGATAGGGGAGAGAATCAAAAGCTTTCAATTCCTGCCTGTGAACATCTCTGAAGATGTTTCCTGGACCCAACACACTGATACAATTATAAAAAAAGTCCGTCAACACCTCTACTTCCTGAGAATTGTGCGGCCATTCGGTATGTTATAGTACTTGAACTTCCACATTTGTACATTAGAGGACAAATTGACTGGTTGCATCACAGCCTGGGCCAGCAACGAGCACCCCAGAATAAGACTGCATGAAGTGGTGAATACTGTCCAGCCCATCATGGGTACTGACCTCCCCACCATCAAAGGAGTCACAGCCCCAAAAAGGGCAGCCAATATCATCAGAAACTCACACCACCCGGCCACACACTCATATCACTCCTGCCAACGGGAAGAAGATACAGGAGCCAGAAAACAGTAACATCCAGGTTCAGCTCCTTCCCTATAGCCATCGGGCTATTAAAAATTAGAAACTCCAAATAAGCTCTGAACCGAATAGACTTGGGGGAATTGGTTTTGACTTTTTGCACTATTATTGTTTTTTGTTTGTTTTAAGTGTATGTTATGCTGCTGTGAATGCCCCCATTAGTATACACTACCCCACTTCTGTCTGGGCCAAACTCCATCTGCCACCATTCCCCATAACCTTCCAACTTATTTCTTCTGTCTCTCCCCACAATCCTGCTCACAATCCGCCACACCACCAACATTTGTGTTGTCTGCAAAATTACCAATCGGCCCATCCACACTCTCATTTGAGTTAATTATATACATGGCAAACAACAGTGGTCCCAGCACCAATTGGCCACAAACAGCACAGCATTGGCCACAAACCTCCAGTCAGAAAAACACCCCTCAACTACCACCGTCAACTCTGTATCCAATCTGCCAATGAAACTTGGACCCCATATGCCTCAGTCCTCCAGAGAAACCCAGCATGTGGGACCCAGTCCTAAGCTCAACCAACGTCCACGTAAATGACATCCACCTCAATGACGTCACAAATTCACTCCATCGCATTCTCAAAAAACTCAACCGGGCCTGCAAGAAAGGATCTCTGCAGAACAAATTGTGGAATCAGAGATCCACAATGGAATATCAAAATAATCACCTATTCAGCAACAACAGCTATTGTTATAGGCAGAAGTTAAGGATATAAGGTAATGCCACATTCAAGAGCATTGCAAACTAAAACATTGTCTTAAGTCTGTTACCATGGCATCTATCATCGATTATTCTGTTAGGAATTGGGATTCTGATAATGAGATTGTCACCATTTCACACATTGGCAATCTTCTAAACACTGGTTGAATAATCGATGTTTGATACCATAGCAACAGTCCACTTCACTGACTGAACTTGACCTTTTGCTGCCTGGCTGCTGATCCTTGTTGCAACGGGCTGGCTCAAATATTGCATGGGGAGGGTTACTTAGTTTACTTCATATTTTGCTTCAGTACGGAGGTTTAAAATATTAATCAGCTCAAATAGGTTTATACAAACTACCAGATGTTTACGCACTCATGCTGTCTATTTGTCTCAAGCCATAAGGTTTAATTATCCACATACTGTAGCACCGTGGTAGAATTGTGTGCATGACAATGGGAAATTATAGCACAGCTCAATCCTCCATATACTGTATTTTTCAACAGTATCAGGTTAGATAAGCCTCCTTAGGTTTCTCTAGCAACAACCACCATCTCCAGTGAATTTTTATTCAATGTTCAGGAAGGAATGACAGGTTTGGGCATAGGTTATATGCAATGTAATGCTCCCTTCATACCCCATTCCATCAATTGTCTTAACCTTTCCTCGACAGAGAGCCCACTGTTGCACTAGCTTGACATTTCCAGTTTGCTGTGCCAACCTTGTTACTTCGGAGTAAAGTTGTGTATTGGTGTTGAATTGGGGGAATTTTTTTTTCTATTTACTACAGATTCACACTCTTTAGGAAATGGATCTTGCTTGCCTGAGTTAAATTCACTTAGTAGTTTTACTGGCAGCAAAGGAGATATTTTTACGACTATTTGTATGAATTAGTTCTGGAACTAAATACACAGAAGTGAGAGGGCAGTGTTATTAACCCTGACCTTTGTCCTTTGGTTGGAGACTTAATTCTTAAAGAAGCATATAAAACAATGAACATGAAATATAAACAGCAGGGACTGAGTTTGCACGCCTTCAATGCATAAAATTCCAACGCCATTTTGTGGAAGCAGACTGCAATGATAACTGTTCATGGGAACTGAAGATCGCTATAGCAGATACCTCGAGGAAAGACCAGCAATTCTCCCATTATATGAACCACTTACGGTTTGCCCTTCGCTTTATCTGCTCACGTTGGCAGTATAGTTCCTCTATCATCTACAAAATATCATCCTTTTCCAAGAGAAGTCTATATTCAGTCTGCATTTGTCCAAGCTAGCAGAACCTGACCAGCAGTGTTCCGACACAAGGAACTTGATTCGAATATTTTATTCAGAAAATCGAATGTGATAGTGATCTTGCAAATTACATCTTGAACTTTAACTGCATCCCTTTTTACTTTTCATACTTTAAATTTTATCCTGATTTTAAATGTTTTTCCTTTTTTTTTAATGTAATATCATAGATTAGTTTATCAAGTGCAAGTGATGCATCTTCATTTTTATATAAATAAATATTTTTGAAACCAAGATATAGTAATAAAGTGACACAGATAATAAACTGCTAGATTGTACAATGGCGAGAAATGGTATACACTAAATCTAACAGTCATAGAGTGATACAGCGTGGAAACAGCTTGGATTACAAAAAGACAAAAGTCATTACTGATGCTGTATTTCCTGGTTGGAGGAACATGCATTCAATTGAGCATGCAGTCTTTTTGCTTAAAGCTTAAGGACATGAAGTGCTCCTGTTCATTATTAGTACGAAGAGATGGATGTTGGCATTAATTTCTACATTTTTTTACAACATGGGAGACTATTTGGCCCATCGCATCCAAGCCCACTCACATTCCATTCCCAAACTAATTTTTCCTGGGACCTATTCTGCTATTATTTTCATCTATCCTCACCAGATTCTATCATTCACCTACAGACTAGGGGATATTCAGATTATCCGATTAACCTATCAACATGGAGCTATCATAGGGAATCCACATAGCAAAAGCAAGAATGTGTAAATTCCACACAGACTGCACCCAAGGTCAGGATTGAGCACAAATCACTGAAGCTGTAAGGCAACAACACTACTAATTGTGGCATTCTGTCCTGGTTGAAGAAGGGTCTTGACCCGAAACTTCGCCCATTCCTTCTCTCCAGAGATGCTGCCTCACCCGCTGAATTACTCCAGCATTTTGTGTCTACCTTTGATTTAAGCCAACATCTGCAGTTCTTTCTTGCACTGGTTGATGCATAGCTGGATAACAAAATCTATCTGTGCTAAGGGCTGTACCCGGGAATGCCTACAGGGTCTGGCATCAGTTTCCTTTTAATTTTAAAGATAAAGCAGGCCTTCGGCCCACTGACACATAGAAACATAGAAAATAGGTGCAGGAGTAGGCCATTCGGCCCTTCGAGCCTGCACCGCCATTCAATATGATCATGGCTGATCATCCAACTCAGTATCCTGTACCTGCCTTCTCTCCATACCCCCTGAGCCTGTCCAACCCCTTAAGAATTTTGTAAGTTTCTATAAGATCCCCCCTCAATCTTCTAAATTCCAGCGAGTACAAGCCGAGCGCAACATTGACTGTCAATAACCCATTCACACTAGCTATATATTACTCTAACTTCTCATCCATTTCCTACAGACCAGGGGAAATTCTACAGAAGCCAATTAATCTACAAACCCACATGTCTTTGGGAGCAGGAGAAAATTGGAGCACCCAGAGGAAACCCCAGTGGTCAAAGGGAGAATGTTAACACTCCAGGCAGACAGCAACCGAGACCATGATCGAACCCGGATTTCTGGTGCTGGGAGGCAACAGCACTATTAGTTATGACACTGTGCTGCCTAAATGATATTTGTGATCCACCTAATGTCTGGTGGTCTCACAGCAGAAGGAACCACTCATAAATGATGTTTGCTAACATGCACATCACAAGGTCCAGAAGCTCCTGTTGTAGTCACACAAGCAATATCTATTGTCGGTTATGGGGGCAGGCTACTGTGTAATGTCAGCACGCACCACAGCTTCTTTGTACACGTTGTAATGGAAGACATGGTTATACGGTGCTTGCAAAAAAATATCCTTTAATGTACAAATGTTTTGACTGCAAGTACGTCTGTGTATGTGATGATGAAGTGCATATTTCTGAGCAGGTTGTGGGGAGAGAGAATCTCATAATATTTCAGATATATCTAGAGCACGTCAATCACCAAAGCAGAGAAGGCTATGGAGCGAGTCTTGGAAAATGGGATTAATATCTATAGATACTTGAAGGCTTGTCAGCCATAAGGTCTGTTTGATTCTGTTTTAAATTGAAATGATTTGGACTGTTTTCTTAAATTAATACTTTTGAGTCTAGAAGGATGAGGCATCAGACTTTGAGCTTCAGCAGAAAGGTCAGAGGTGTAGAAAATTCAAACACTGCAGTCAAAAAGAACGTTTTTTAAAAATCATAATGAGTTTGTCAAAAGAATGTATTCACCTACAGCACATGAGCAGTAACCTTTGCAAATAAAAATAAAACTAGACATGCTTCAATTGGGTAATATTTAAATCAGTTTGAGTCTAGTCAGAATGCAGTTTCAAGATATTTAACAAACTGTAGATCCTTACAATGTGTTATCTATGCCTATAATAGAAATCTTTGAACATTTCAAACTAGCCTGAAGACTGCATTAACATCTGCTTTTGTGTAAAATGTCTTCAGATTAACTAAAGTTTAACACTGAAGGAAAATGGCTTGTTAGAGGATTGTTTTCAAACATTGCAGCATTCTTACAAGATTAATCTCCCCCAACAAAGTCACAATGTTTAAAATACCACTCAGGAATGCCTATTGTGTTTAGTAGGCTTTGCTTTAAACCACAAAAATGATGACATTCATTTCAGTAATCAAATGAAAGCAGGGTGTCAACCAACCATGTAGTTTAATAGAGCTTGTAGTAGGAAAGACTCTGTTGCAGAGGTTTAGTCTCACAGGATATTTTTGCAGGATGTAGATCCAGGAATTATAGCATTGGTTTATTTCTTGTCAAGGCAATGCTTGGGGACTTATAGTCACAATCAACCTTCAAGGTTATGAAGACTATAGTCATTAGAACAGAATGGAATGAATAGGTGTTCTGGAGTACTACAAACCTTTAGAGAAACTTTATACTCAGTTATTCACGACAAACATTCTTATTTTATAATAAAATAAAAGCAAATAGTGCTGAAAATCCTAAACAGGCCAGACCCCATCTCCCACACATGCAGACTGACCAACTGAGTATTTGTCCAATTTTCTGCCATCTGCAATTTTTTTATTCATGTTTTATAAATGACCACCATAATGAAGATGATATATCTGGGTCAATTTAGGTACGTGCTCATTTTCAGTTGGCCCTACTTGTACCTTTATGTCAAAGTGTCAAATGCTGAAATCCGAGAGTAGTCTGGTAGGCAAGCTTCACCCATCCAGCATTTCTTCCACTGTCCCCACTTTCCAGTTCTTCATTCAATAATATTCAGAGTTGATGGCATCCATGGAGAAGGAAGCTGCTAATGTTTCAAGTCAATGGCAAGACATGAGAACAGGTAAATTAGACACATGAAAGATGAGTCTGAAGATGGGCCTCGCCCCGAAATGTCACCCATTATTTCTCTCCAGAGATGGTGCCTGTCCCGCTGAGTTACTCCAGCTTTTTGTGTCTATCTTCGGTTTAAACCAGTATCTGCAGTTCCTTCCCACACATGAAAGATGTTTGATCTGTTACATTCCTTGTTTCTTGCTTCACAGATGCTGCCTCACTTTATTTCCAGCATTTTCATTTTTCCTTTGCTTTCAGCTAACATATTGACAATAAATGTTAGTAGCCCCTTCCTGTCCTAAGTTTAAATTATCATTGTTCACTACAAGAGGGGTTTTCGTAGGTTTTACTGAGAAACACAATATCATAATCAGTTCCAACAGTTGAAGGGAAAAGAGGAGGATGTGTATTCATATGATAGCTCCGGTCCAAAAGCACTTCAACTAATGATCTGTAGACCTGGTGTCAAGAAGGCAATGTACCAACTAAATTAAAGACAAAATTCCCATAAAAAGCAATTAAATGGATGATCAGATCATCTGGTGTTGGATAACAAACAAATAATATTTATACCACAAAGTCAAGAAAACCTGTGGAAACTCCTGTTCTTGTTCAAATGAGGTCATGTTTTCTTACACACCAGCCTGATTATTACCTTATCAGAAATACAATACCTCTGACTGTTCTGTAGTCCTGTTTCAATATGTATAAGTGCAGCCCAGATTCGGTGCTCGTCTCTGGAGTGGTATTTAGAAACACAACCTTCTGCCTGGAAAGCAACTAAGCTATTTAATGTGTACATTTACCACCGGTTGACCTTCAGCACGTATTTCCAAGCAGTGGGTCACTGGATGGAAATCAATCTAACATGCAAGTCTGTTATAGCATCAATTATCAAGAGAGTTAAAATCAGTCAGCTTAGCAAAGAGCCAGGATCAAATCTACAAACTAATTGGTCTGTACACAAAGCAAGGAGAGAATGTCCTTACCCAGGGGACCATTGAGTGAGCACATAATATTTGTCTTAAGTGAAAGCTGAATCTGTTAAACTGAGTTGAAATAGGGAGACGTTGAATGTGGGGGCATGATACAAAAAAGAAAATCATGGTGTGAAATAGGAGAAATGACAGAACAAAAAAGCTAAACAAAAACACACTGTCCAACTGTGCTGAACACGCAACTGGTTAGAAAATGGTCTGGCTGACTGTATCAATGATTTTAATGCATGCAAAATAGAGGACAAAGATGTTTCAAATTTTGCAGCACCAATCCTCAACTTCACGTGAAATGTAAATTATGCGCCAAATTGCAATGATCACAGGCATGTAATTACATGGGGGAAGCTCGTAAGTTGCTAGCTAACGTCTTCTTCTCTGGGTGCTCTCCATTAAGAAAACAAAAAACTGTTAAGCATTAATGTGAAATCCACTAAACAAAATGCTTGTCCATTCAAGTATAAGAAAGTTTTAACGATTTAACAAATCTTAATAACTGTAAAATAAACTGATATTAAAAATTTACACCTGAACTCATTCCTTCAGATTTTAATTAAAGTTGGGGGCATTTAGCTAATTTTTCTTGCAATGCTTTCTTTTCCTCTCTGTTTTCATTTCTGTATTTAGTTTAACGTTGAATTGAATATTCCAACTTATATTTTCTGATTTTCTACATCCTTCAACTGGTTAAAGAGGAACACTGTGACTTGGTTTGCTCGGGTGACCTAAATTCCTTGCATTAGATCCTTCCAATAAAATTAATTTCAAATTGGGTAACAGATGTTAGATAATAAATTGGCGGCCCACATAACTGATGTGCTGCAATGCTCACTGGAAAAGGAATGAGATGTTGATAAAGCAGACGACAATTCCAACTATAGAAACAGGGAACTACAAAGAAAGACACAGTGCTGGAGTCATACAGCATCTTTGGAGAACATGAATATGGTCCAAATACCATAGGCTGCTGTGGCGAAAGCTGCAAATTCCAAGCATGTTTTTCAAACCATATGCAAAATATAACATAGCTGTCTAATTCAAACAATTTGTAAAATAACCTGTTTTTATTTTAGTCAATGAAATCTCACTCTCCCATGTTTTTTTTTTTCTTGAGATGGTGCAGTATCAATATAGACCTCTGCATCCGATGAAGCATCCACATAAGCTTCCAATGATAAACTGACAGGAAGCTGGTCAAAAACAAAGCCCGAGGAAATTGTGTAGCATTAGAAAATGTATACATTTTGAATTATCAAAGATAAATATTTACAAAAACCTCTTACAAAATATCCCAAGTTCACATTTTTTTCCTGAAGAATTCTTTTCATATCACATATGAAAATATAATATTCTGCAATTATTCTACAAGGAATTAACAATTTGATATAAAATATTCATCTTGTGGTTTGTCATCCCATCTTCATGGTAAGCTAAAATTACATTCAATATTATTTCCTAAATGTCAAATTTCTGATAAGAAAACATAATTCCAAAACAAGGTTTACAAAAAACATAAATAGGCTATGTTAGAGCAAAGGAGACATAATTGTGCTTAGGCTGGTACAAGCTAAGTTGCATGCTCACTGCAGATGGACACTGTTCACTGTTTTGGCAAGATATGTTGGGGGAGGAAGATATTAAAAAAGCTGTACCATCAAGCAATTTAACTTAATTCACCACTTTCAAGAGAGTGTACCTAACTGTGGGAATGTTTTGGAGAACAGTGAATTGTTTATTTCCAGGTACATCACATGGTTGAAAAATATGGTATAGCAGAAAAAGCTGAATTGGATTTACGCCTCTTGACGGATCCTTAAAACTGCAGCACAATTCGCTTTCCCTCCATCAGCATCTTTTGAGGGAGAAACCAAGCTCATGATTCGGATCAATGAAGATCAACTGTTTCTCTCTTCACAGATGCTACCTGATCCATTGTGTATTTCCAGCCCTGTTATTAATTCAGATCTCCATCTGCAGCATTTTCTTTTTGTGCAACTTTCATTCATGCTGGTTTTGGAACCAAACCATGAGGGGTGGTTCAATTCCTGGACAACTGGTCACCGAAACCAATGTTCAGTAAGGTTTAAAGGTGACTACCCATGTTTAATTGGTTACTTAATCTAACCCTCACTGAAATATCTGCTGAGCATTGACCGAGATGGTAATTATTAAGAAGAGCCTCGGAACTCGAGTTCAAGGCACATCTAAATAATTTTAACTAGACAGTCAAAGAACAATAAAGATGGACAAAGGGAGAAAAGTGTAAGTGAAGTTTCAAACTTGCATCAAAACATACGACTAGAAAATCATTGCACCATTTAGGTCCCTTGATTACTTCTCTGGTATTGATGCTTAGATCTAAAATAACATTCTTTCAAATTGTAACTGACAATGATGGCCTGGACACAGTATTAAATATTCTGAATCAATAACTGCTTATTTACAATCCTTCACGATTAGATTGGCCAAACGCCAGTCCAACATGTGAGAGATACAGTAGATATTGCTTTCTACATTATTTACAGATCTGTCGGCTCTGTTTTAACCATTGCAGGAGTGGATATGGCACTTAGACAAGAAGTCACATTACTAGGGTAGTAAAGTAAGCTTTCTGCATGTGCAAATGTCTGGGAATTATCCAGTTTTAGAAATGGCATGGTATCGTGGAGATCCGTATCCAGGAGGGTGTTATCTTGATCATGTTTGTGGTCTGGGTGCAGGGTTGATACTGAGCACTCGTCATTGGCTTCCAGTTTCACCACAGGAGTGAGAGCACAATTCAGGCTCTGTGACAATGAACTGTTGAGGTTCTCAGAGCCTTGAACGATAGTTTCAAAGTGTCTGTCCATTCCTTCCATCTTTATGACAGACGTTGCGATACCATTGGGATTGCTCAGCAGCACAGTGTTGAGATGCTGATAGTTGGACTCGTCGTCCACTAGAGGACCAGGCTCCACCACCATTTTGACTCTGGGAATGGGGTCATGTGCACTCGAGACCACGCCTTGAAATTCAGAAGTGTCCAGAATATGTTCGGGTGGTTTAAGCACCGTGGCAATTACACTCCCCGAACGGTGTGCAACCACAGGCTGACCAACGCTGTTGAGGGTCACCAGTTGTGTGATGCCATCAAGGGAAGGTTGCACACAATTATTTATGACTGTCTGAAATCCACTATCAGATAATGAAAGACTGGAGGCAATGAGCTGGGCCTGCTGGGCCTCAGTGAAGCCAAATCCATTTATTGTGGGAGACAAAGTGGCCTGGATTGTGACAGTTTCCTTAGATCCTTCTGAACAAGGAATGGCACGTAAAATAATTTTGGAAGGACAGCGGTCTGTTCCAGACAGCATGGAAGTAAGTGGTATAGTCTGCAACATCAAAGTACCAACAGCATGTGCACCAGAAGTCATCATCATAGGAACGTGGCTTGGAACGCTTATTGTCCTGTTTGAGGTAAGAAGAAGAAAACATTCATTAAGCATCTTGTTATCGCCAGCACAACCAGTCAGCAGGATTCTAAGAGGCAGATCAATGGCAGGATGGAATTAGGTGCCCTTCACGGTTTTAACTACTCTCTGTACTTGCAAATTATTTAGACGAGGGACTGGTAAGTCATGCATTCATGTTTGGTAAAGGGATGTGCAGACAGCAGCTCTAAATTAAAAATATATTAATTAATCCAAATTTGAGGGCAATAAAAGATAACATTCTCTTTGACCTAAATGCTCGCGTCAGCTCCATATTTAAATATCACGAAATGCACCACAATGAGTAAACATCACATTTGTCCACATTGCATTCTTTCTGCCATGTTCTCATACACTTTCTTAGCTTGTCTTCCTGAAGTCTAATTTAATTTTGTTCTGGCAACAAATTGCATCCCTTGCCAAATTGTTTACATAGGAGGTGAACAGCAAGAGCCAAGCACCTGACATTGTACTGTCCCAATTCAGTTCATTAATTCCAATTTTAAGTGTTCCAATCTTATTAACGGACCTCTAGTGGCGAACCTCATCGAAACCTTTCCCAAAAAATCAATGCACACCTTCCACTGGTTCTCCCTTATCTGTTCCACTAGACACATTCTCAAGGAATTCCAACAGGTTAGTGAAACATGAATTCCCTTTCTAATATCCATGCTGACTTTGCTAAATCCAATTACTATTTTCCAGGTCCATTTTAGACCAGTGCTGCTGATTAAATCCGTCTATGGTTTTTTTCTTTTTCTGTTTTTAGTAATTGTGGTTGCATCTGCAGGAATAATTCCAAATCTATAAAATGTTGAAAGATGATATTCAATGTATTCACTATCTCTAGCGTTCCATCCTCTAGGAAGTAGTTCATCGGGTTCTTTTTATACAACTCCAGTATTTGATTTCTCTGTCATATAATTACTCCCCAATGTAAAGTCTCCCCTCAATGCCTGTAAGAAATCCCTATTTACCATCACTGGTCATTTCCTTTTTACATAAAAATAAACCATCTTACAGTCAGTTTGTTTATACTTTATGTCACTCAGCAGTTTTCTCTCAAATTATATTTTACTGTATCAATTTCTTGATTCTTCTTGGGTAAGTTCTAAAATAGTCTCAACCCTCACAATTAATGTTATTTCCAAAAACTTTAAAAGTCTCTTTTTTTGGATAAAATACTATCTTTAATTTCTCCTCAACCAAGATTAGACCAATTTTCCTGTTTGATTATTGAGCCTTAAAGCAGTTTTTCATTTGCAAATCATGTTTTTTAAATTATTATACAAACCACTTTCTGTTTACTGTCATATCCTTTATTGCAATTTTTCAAGCAATCCACAATTCTCATCCTCCATAGTATTGTTTGTTTAAATTGAAAACCCGAGTTTAACTGGTTACATCATGGTCTGGTACAGCTTTTCCAACGCACAGAAACAGGGAGGCTGCAGGATGTGGTGGATTCAGATCACGGACACAGTTCTCCCCACCATCAAAAGCAACTAAATGAGGCACTATCTCCAGCCAGTGACATCTATAATCAAGAATCTCCACCATCTAGGCCATGCCCTCTACTCGCTGCCATCATTGAGCAGGAGGTATAAGAGCCAGAAGTCACACACCAGTAGGTTCAGGAACAACTACTCTCCGACAACTATCAGATTCTTCAACCGATCCGCACACCCTTAATCCCAACGGAATTCTACAGACCGCTTCTTGCACTACCATGAACTTGTGTTCTAATTGTGTATTTTCACACTAATGTCTTGTTTTTATTTGCAGGCTTTTTCTTTTCATTGGTTTGTAGAATTTATGTGCATTTTATATTTCTCTGTGTTTGTCATAGTCTACGTGCCACTGCAGCAAAATGTTTAATTATGCCTGTACATCATTGCACTTGTGCATATGACAATAAACTCGACTGGGCTTGACATGACTACATTATGTTCAAACTCAATGTAAAATTTAATTGCGGTCACACTTCCATAAAATTCCCTTGACCACAAGATTATTAATTACTTCTTTTTTATTGCACAATACATGATCCAAATTAGTTTGTTAGTTAGTCCCTCAAGTAAATGTTTTAGAAACCCATCTTGCTTATATTCAATGAATTCCTCCTTCACCGTATTATGTTAATTTGATGTGAATGTATGTAGAGTGTTGGTCTGGGGAGTTTAGGGGTTTCAGAAAGATATCCAGAGTTTGCTTGTTAAATTATAATACAGAGTTGATGTGGACAAGCTTTTCCCTTTGAGAATAGGGAAGATTCAAACAAGAGGACATGACTTCAGAATTAAGGGACAGAAGTTTAGGGGTAATATGAGGGGGAACTTCTTTACTCAGAGAGTGGTAGCGGTGTGGAATGAGCTTCCAGTGGAAGTGGTGGAGGCAGGTTCATTGGTATCATTTAAAAATAAATTGGATAGGCATATGGATGAGAAGGGAATAGAGGGTTATGGTATGAGTGCAGGCAGGTGGGACTAAGAGAAAAAAAGTTGTTCGGCACGGACTTGTAGGGCCGAGATGGCCTGTTTCCGTGCTGTAATTGTTATATGGTTGTTATATGGTTATAAGAGAATGTAAATTGTGGACAAATTAGGTCAATATATTGAACATGTTTCTGGAAACCAAATAAAGTTATATAGAGCACCACCACCCATAGTTCACTTCTTGTAATGATTTTGGAAGAAAAGGTTAATAAACTTTGAGGGTGGTGTAATATTACATTTTGCATCAATGCAAGAGCTTCCTGAATTACAAATAATGACTGTTACAAGAAAACTCATTGTTACCTGATCGTCTGTGCAGCTGAAGACATAGTTACAGAAGCTCTGGTCACATCTGGCAGTCCTTGCTGAAGGACTTGATTGCTCTGTGGCCCCTGCATGGTTGTTAAGATGTGGCCCTGTTGCCCTCCTCTTTTCTGAGTGGGCTGAGTCAGCGACTCTGTGGGCTCTTGCTTAATGTGCTGCACCAGCACTGACTGTGGCACAGTTGCCACCTTGCCTACATTCTGCAACTGGAGGATTCCATGGGTGGCATTTTTCCTCTTCGTCGGCAATGAATAATCTGATGAGGTCATCATGTTAGGTGTGACATGCTCAGTTGAGTCATCGTCAATGACCACCAGATCCTTGGGCATCTCTTTGAACTGATACACCAGCCGTTGACCTTCCACCTTGGCCAAGATCCCTCTCTGGTAGTAATATCTAAAAGGAACAATGGCCATTCAGAATTTAACTCATCACCTTATATTATAAGATAAAGGAAACAGGCCAGAAACGTTAATTAGGACCTGGTCAGAATAATGCTTAAACAAATACTAGGACGGACAATGCAATTATTCAACTATTACAGAGTGATCTAACCAGACAAATTTGGCCATTTTGTAAGGTGCAGTCTTACTCACCTCAGGGCTCTGCCCATTGTTTCATAATTCATATCTGGTTTATTTTTGTGCTTTCCCCATAATTTTGACACTGCCTTCGAGTCCACAAGCTTAAAAATACCCTTTTCTCTCTGCGTCCACTTGATATACTTTGGACAAGTGTTCTTATCTTGCAAGAGAGCCAGCAGGAACTCCCAGAGATAAATCGTGTTCCCTGGAAAAGGAAAAAGGTGAGAGAAATGGATGAGCATCGCCATTTGATTACCACACACAACAAACTGTGCAATACAAAGGCAATGGTCAAGGCATACAGTGCATTGAGAAAGTATTCAGACCCCTTCACTTTTTCCACTTTTTGTTACGTTACAGCCTAGTTCTGAAATGGAGTAAATTCATTATTTTATCATCAATCTACATGCAATACCCCATAATAAAAAAGAGAAAACAGGTGTGTAGAAATTTTTACAAAGTAATTAAAAAGAAATAACTGAAATATCATATTTACATAAGTATTCAGACCCTTTACTCAGTACTTTGTTGAGGCACCTTTGGCAGCGATTACAGTCTCAAGTCTGCTGGAGAAACTCAGCGGGTGAGGCAGTTTCTATGGAGCGAAGGAAATAGGCAACGTTTCAGGTCGAAACCCTTCTTCGACCTGAAATATTGCCTATTTCCTTGGCTCCATAGATGCTGCCTCACCCGCTGAGTTTCTCCAGCATTTCTGTCTACCTTCGATTTTCCAGCATCTGCAGTTCCTTCTTAAACAGCCTCGTCTTCTTGGTAAGGACGCTACAAGCTTGGCACACCTGTATTTGGGTAATTTCTCTCATTCTTCTATGCAGATCCTCTCAAGCTCTGTCAGGTTGGATGGGGCGCGTCGATGCACAGCTATTTTCAGGTCCCTCCAGAGATGTTCGATCGGGTTCAAGTCCGGGCTCTGACTGGGCCACTCAAGGACATTCACAGACTTGTCACAAAGCCACTCCTGTGTTGTCTTGGCTTGGTGCTTAGGGTCATTGTCCTGTTGGAAAGTGAACCTCCGCCCCAGTCTGAGGTCCGGAACGCTCTGGAGCAGGTTTTCATCAAGGATCTCTCTGTACTTTGCTCTGTTCATCTTTCCCTCGATCCTGACTAGTCTCCCAGTCCCTGCCGCTGAAAAACTTCCCCACAGCATGATGCTGCTGTCACCACACTTCACTGTAGGTATGGTATTGGCCAGGTGATGAGCAGTGCCTGGTTTCCTCCAGACGTGATGCTTGGCATTCAGGCCAAAGAGTTCAATCTTGATTTAATCAGACCAGAGAATCTTGTTTCTCATGCCTTTTGGAAAAATCCAAATGGGCTGTCATGTGCCTTTTACTGAATAGTGGCTTCCGTCTGGCCACTCTACCATAAAGGTCTGATTGGTGGAGTGCTGCAGATATAGTTGTCCTTCTGGAAAGTTCACCCATCTCCACAGAGGAACTCAGGAGCTCTGTCAGAGTGACCATCAGGTTCAAGGTCACCTCCTGACCAAGGCCCTTCTCCGTCGTTTGCTCAGTTTGGCCGGGTGGCCAGCTCTATGAAGAGTCCTAGTGATTCCAAAGATCTTCCATTTAAGAATGACGGAGGCCTCTTCGGGACGAGCAATGCTGCAGAAATTGGTTTAAATCCTTCCCCAGATCTGTGTCTCGCCACAATCCTGTCTACGGACAATTCCTTCGTCTTCATGGCTTGGTTTTTGCTCTGACATGCACTGTCAACTATGGGACATTATATAGACAGGTTACCTTTCCAAATCATGTCCAATCAATTTAATTTACCACTGGTTGACTCCAATCAAGTTGTGGAAACATCTCAAGGATAATCAATGGAAACAGGATGAACCCAAGCTCAATTTTGAGTGTCTTAGCAAAGGGTCTGAATATTTATGTAAATGTGATATTTCAGTTATTTCTTTTTAATTATTTTGCAAACAGTTCTAAACACCTGTTTTCACATTTTTATTATGGGGTATTGTGTAGATTCATGATTTAAAAAAATGAATTCAATCCATTTTAGAATAAGGCTGTAACGTAACAAAATTTGGAAAACGTGTAGGGGTCTGAATACTTTCTGAATGCACTGTACACTTTTTAAGTGCAGCATAGTTTTTGACAAAGATTTATCAAAAATAAGTCAGGATTGGCCCTTCCAACGTTTCTCAATTATATCTTCTCGCTTGGTTAACCTGATCACATTTTCTGTATTTGTAAGGAAGCTGACATTCACCTCCTGACTAACTAGCACTACCTCGAATCCCTGGCCTTTTGCAAAAGAGTTATTTTATTTGCAATAAAATATCCATTGATTTTTTGTTACAGAAATCTCACACCTTGAAATCATTTTATTATCCAATCATTTATTGGCTCCTTGGATGAAATATTTAGTAAATAGTGTGCCACTGCTTCAATTAATATTAAGCACCTACTCTAGACTCCATTTGATTTACTGATTTTGGCAAGAAAAGGTCCTGAATATATAATATCAGAAATAGAAGGTTGCTGACTGTGTTACCTTGTTGCTGGCAATATAACAATGGACCAATGGAATTCTTAGTAGTAATGATCGAAAACAGAGATTCAGCAGGGTGGTACAGTCACACAGTGGTAGAGTTGCTGAGTTACAGTGCCAGTGACCTGGGTTTGATCCTGACTACAGGTGCTATCTATACAGAGTTCGCACATTCTCTCTGGGACCGCGTGGGTTTTCTCTGCATGCTCCAGTTTCTTCCCACTTTCCTGCACACTGGGGACAACTTACAGAAACCAAATAACCTACAAACCATTATTATTACAGTAAAGCTCATTGTTACTGCTTGTCTGCGCAGATGAAGACATAGTTACAGAAGCTCTGGACACATCTGGCAGTCCATGCTGAAGGTACACAAAAATGCTGGAGAAACTCAGCGGGTGCAGCAGCATCTATGGAGCGAAGGAAATAGGCGACGTTTCGGGCCGAAACCCTTCTTCAGACTAATGGGGGGAGAAGGAAGGAAAAAGGGAGGAGGAGGAGACCGAGGGCGGAGGGATGGGAGGAGACAACTCAAGGGTTAAGGAAGGGGAGGAGACAGCAAGGGCTAGCAAAATTGGGAGAATTCAACGTTCATGTCAACCGGACGCAAGCAACCCAGGCGGAATATGAGGTGCTGGTCTTGCTGAAGGACTTGATTGCTCTGTAGCCCCTGTATGGTTAGTAAAATTGGGCTCAGCTTCCCTCCTGTTTTCTGAGCTGGTCGAGCCTAAATAACCTAAATTGTCCCTTGTGTGTAGGATATAACTATTGTATGGCTGATCTTTGGTCAGTATGCACTCGGTGGGCCAAAGGGTTAAGGCCGAAGGGTTGCCCCTAAATTTACGTCTACTTGACTTCAATTGGATCAAGGCTAATTTTGATGGCAGTAGAAATCTATATTACTAAAAGTCTGTTCTTGATCGGTTTTAGCGATCTGTGCTGCGATTTCCGAGAGAACACAGACACCTACGGCCGTCATTTTTGGCCACCTCGCTCAGAACCCCCCTCTGCCGCATGTGTGCCGAAGATTTTTCCAATCGATGAAAAATGACAGATATATTAATGATTTTACAAAATGCCCCATTCTCTCTGCTGCCCCCGCTGGTGGCAGGGGGGATGGACTATAAAACCAGTAAGTGGCGTGCATCAATTAGTCTGCAAGCTGGAGGAAGGCAGAGGGTCACGTTTCTCTGAGCTGTGAGTAACACTGAACACATGTCCACACAACTGTGAGTAAGTACCCTTAATGTGGTTTGAAAATGAAAATATTGTTAAAGTAAAAGACCACTGCCTGCAAATGGTTATTTGGGGGGTTTGGGTTGAAGTAAAAAAGGCACTCACTCTCCCCCCCCTCTCCCCCCCCCCCCCCTCCTATCCCGCCCTCCTCTCCCCTCCCCCCCCCTCTCCTCTCCCCCTCCTCTCCTCTCCCCCCTCTCCTCTCCCCCCTCTCCTCTCCCCCCTCCTCTCCCTCTTTTCCCCTTTCCTCTCCCCCCTCTCCTCCACACCCCACCCCTACCCCCTTCCCTCCACCCCCTCCCCCTCCCTGCCCCCCCACCTCTCCCCTCACCTCCCCCCCTCTCCTCTCCTCCCCCCCCCCCCTCCTCTCCCCCCCTCCTCTCCTCTCCACTCCCCCCCTCCTCTCTCTCCTCTCCACTCCCCCCTCTCTCTCTCCTCTCTTTTTGTCCCCTTCCTCCCCACCATTCCCTCCTCCACCATCCCTCT
Organism: Leucoraja erinaceus; assembly: GCF_028641065.1. Taxonomy (NCBI): domain Eukaryota; kingdom Metazoa; phylum Chordata; class Chondrichthyes; order Rajiformes; family Rajidae; genus Leucoraja; species Leucoraja erinaceus. Next base: position 35,813,581 of record NC_073388.1, read on the forward strand.
CCTAAACTTCCCTCCCCTCCACACCCCTACCCCTTCCCTCCACCCACCCTGCCCCTCCCTGCTCCCCCACCTCTCCCCCCTCACCTCACCACCCTCTCAGCACACCCCCCCTCTCTCCCCTCTCCTCCCCCTCTCGTCTCCCCCCCCTCTCCCCCTCCCTCCCCTCTCCTCCCCCCCTCCTCCTCAACCCCCTCCCCTCCTCCTCCCCTCCCCTCCTCTCCCCTCCCCCCCTCTCCTCTCCCCCTCTCTCTTTCTCCCCTCTTTTTCTCCCCCACCTCTCCCCTCCATCCCCTCCCCCAACCTCCCTCCCCTAAACCCACCTCCCCTCCACACACCCCGATCCTCTTCCCTCCACCTTCCCTGCTCCCCACCTCTCCCCCTCCCCTCACCTCTCCCCCCCCCCTCCCCTCGCCTCTCCCCCCCTCCCCTCGCCTCTCCCCCCCTCTAGTATAATTAATTATAATTAGATATAATATCAAGGGGTGTAATTAGCATGAGTGCGGGGGGATAGTTAGTGTGTGTGACGCTGCATGCCGCCTCCCCACCCCAAAATCGCACGTTGGGGGAACAGACCCAACGGGTCTGCACTTGGTCTAGTAACTTATAAAAGTTGATTTGGAGAGGCTGTTTGTAGGTAAAAGGATGCCTGGAAAATGGGAGGCTTTAATAAGTAAAATGGAGAGTTCAGTCCAGCTTGTTCCTGTTAGAGTGAAGACCTGAGTTTGCAGGGTTAGAGAACCCTTGTTAAGGCTCTGGTCTGGAATAAAGAGGCATATGTCAGATGTAGGAAACTAGGATCAAGCGATTGCCTTGAGGTTTACAGAGAGCGTAGTATATTTAAGAAGGAAATCAGGATGACAAAATAAAGACATGATACATCTGCAGCAGATGAGTTAAAGAAGCATCCCAAGAAAGTCTATGTACATTAAAAGCAAAACAGGAATGAGGGGGAGAGAATAGCAGCCCTTTAGCATCAATGTTTTATCTACGTGGGAGCTACATGAGATTAATGAGGTCTTCAATTAATGTCTTGTCTATTTGTACCATAGAGAAGGTTGTGGAAGCTAGAGATTTCATGGAAGACAATAGCGATGTCCTGTAACATATCCATATTAAAAAAGAGGTTTTGGTGATCTTAAAAATGCATGGATAAATCCCCTGGCCTGACCAAATGTACCGAAGAACATTGTGGGAAAGTAAAGGAAGAAATTATTTGAGCTCTAGGAGTGATACATGCATCACCTCAGCCATGGGTGCGGTACTAAAAGACTCGTGTGGCTAATGCTCTGCCTTTATTTAAAAAAGGTTGCAAGATAAAGCCAGGGAAAGGCAAGCTTAACATCAGTGGTGGGATAGCTGCAGGAGGGAATTCTGAGAGACAGGATCTACATGGATTTGGAAAGACATGGCCGGCTTTATGTGTGTGAAAGAAACAATTTAGTTTTTTGAAGAAATGATCAAAGGACTGTAAAGTGCGGGGCTGTAGATGTTGTCTACATGGAGTTTAACAAGACCTTTGACAAGTAGGCTGGCCCAGGAGGTTAGAACACCTGAACTAGTTGGGCTAGCCAATTCAATACAATTGGTTTGATGGTTGGAGTCAGAGGCCGGATAATAGAGGGTTGTTTTTTCAGATTGGAGACTTGTGACCAGCGGAATGCTTTGGAGCACCTGGGTTTGGTTGTATTCACTGTTGTTTGTCATCTATATTAACGATTTGGATGAAAAATGTAAGTTGCACAGTTGGTAAGTTTGTGGATAACATTAACATTTGTCGAGGAATATGTAGGAAGGAACTGCAGATGCACACTGAAGATAGACACAAAACACAATGCTAGGGTAACTCAGTGGGACAGGCAGCATCTCTGGATAGAAGGAATGTGGTACAGTAGAGAGTGAAGAAGGTTACTAAGATCACAACAGGATCTATATCAACTGGAAAAGTGGCGGATGGAATTTAACTCGGGTAAGTGCAAACTGATGCAGTTTGGAAAGTTAAATCAGGGTTGTGTTACAGGATAAATGACAGGGCCACATACAATGTTGTAAAACGGAATGACTTAGGGATACAAAAACATTGTTCCCTTACAATGGCGACCCAGGAAGACTGGTAGGCGAAGGCACCATTTGGCATGCTTGGTGGTGCATTGAGTGCAGAGTCGGGATGTCACATTGCAATTGTTGAAGATGTTGGTGATTTCACTGTTGAAATATTATGTGCAGTTCTGGTCATTTAGCAATAGGAATTATGTCATTAAGCCAGAAATGGTGCAGAAGGGATTAATAAGAATATTACCAGGACTAGAGGCTTGAATTACAAGGAAAAACTGGATAGGCTGCTGATTTTTTGTTCCTGGAGCAAAGGAGGCTGAGGGGGATCCTTAGAGGTTTATAAAATCAAGAGAGGCATAGATAAGGAGAATGGTCAGTCAATTTGCTAGGGTAGGGGAGTCTAAAACTTGAGGGTGTGGATTTAAGGTGGAAGATGAAAGATTCAGGGCATCATTTTTACACAGAAGGTGGTGGACAGGTGGTAGAGAATTACAGGTTGTAGAACAAATACAATGGTTAAAAGACCACTGAACAGTTAACTGCAAATGAAAGATTTAGAGGGACACATGCCAAATAGGCAAATGAGACTAGTTTAGGCAGGCAAATTGGTCAGCATTGACAAGTTTGGAAGAAGAGCCTGTTTCGCTGCTGTAATTCTCTGACTATATTTAAGAGATATTTGGATGGGCACTTGAACAGGCAAGGAATAGAAGAATGTGGATCCAATTGGGGAAAATAATATTAGTGTGGACGGGCAAAAAAATCTGTATGGATGTGGTGATCCAAAGGTCCCATTTCTGTGATATAGCACTCTTACTCATTCAAATTTGCTACCATCAATGAGGTCACTACTATCACACAGGATATTCCACAAACAAATGGGACTGGCACACAATGCATTCATAAAGTAATTTGAACTTCTCATTTCTCTTTCACGTGCCAGCATTTCTCTTTTACGTGCCAGCATTTCTCTTTCACCTGCCCGTTTACTCCCCAATTCTCCTACCACTACCTACACTTGACGTAATTTACAAAGGCCAATTAACCACAAAATGGGATGTTGGAGACAACTGGAGCACCCAGGGGAACCGCTCAGGGAGCATGTGCGGAATCCACAAAGGCAGCACTGAAGGGTCACTGGGATTGTGAGGTTGGCAGCTTTGACTATCACGGTTTTTGACTATGACTTAGAACGGAGACGAGGAAACATTTTTTCTTACAGAGAGTGGTGAGTCTGTGGAATTCTCTGCCTCAGAGGGCGGTGGAGGCAGGTTCTCTGGATGCTTTCAAGAGAAAGCTAGATAGGGGTCTTAAAAATAGCAGTCAGGGGATATGGGGAGAAGGCAGGAACGGGGTACTGACTGGGGATGATCAGCCATGATCACATTGAATGCCGGTGCTGGCTCGAAGGGCCGAATGGTCTACTCCTGTACCTATTGTCTATTGCCATGTTAGAATGCCAGGCCTGTAAGAAATTTTAAGTTACAGCTGATTCTGCTACAACATGTATTTCTATGACACAATTTGGATTGAATCCAAGTGATGAATTAAGGAACATGATTTGCATGACATGACCTGAATTAACAGACAACACTGTCTCTTAAGAACACAATCTCTCAGTTTCACCATAGGTGGTCATTGGAATTGACAAGAATCACTTCTATTAACACTTGTACAATGACACACAATGTAAGATGCAGCCTTTAGTATTTTTAACCTAAAGTAACAAAAATAAACTTATTGAGATTTAAAATCTTTATTTTTGAAAATCATGTGGGAATATAAATTGTTCTTGGAAGTCTGATACTCTCTAGCCAATAACCCTCTTTACAAAAGGTCATAAGGAGTGATAGGGGCGGAATTAGGCCATTAAGCCCATGAGGTCTGCTCCACCATTCAATCTTGCCTGATCTATCTTTCTCTCTCCTAATCCCATTCTCCTGCCTTCTTCCCATAACCCCTGACACCCTTTGACACAATTGCTTTTATAATGTGAGTTTCAACAAGCTAGGTTTTTTTAGGAGCTTAACTATCGCACTATAGTAGATCTACCTGTAGTTTCACATATAACTAAAAGCTCTGCTAAACATTAGAATGCTTGACCATTCATCATTTCTTTCTATTCTGCAGCAAATGCATTTTGTTCTGGGTTCTCAAGTTTAAAACCAATAAAGCTGAAATCTGGGGGGGAAGAGAGAGTGATGGAAGGAGGGAGGGAGATGAACAAATGACAGAACAGCAACAAATTACCAAATAAAAACATTTTTCTTGCTTTATCAGCAGATCCATCACTCAGTGTTAATACAACATCATTTTGCTGATGAGACAAAAAGCTACCGAAAAATAAATCACGATGTTTGTGCAACTGTTGAGCTGTCACACCAATGATGCTTTACCTTTTCCATCCTTATTTTTCTTTTTAATTGGAAGGTGTGGAGCTGTGACAGGCGAAGATGGGCGAGAAGGTTTAATCTTCCGACCTGGAAAATCAAATCACGTCACTCTATGCATACACTCGGCATCCTCTGTTTAACACTGCTATTTACACTACAGCTGCTCCAACACATGACAGTCACTCAGCACCCGAGTGCATCACTAACAGTTGCAAATGCAATTTGGGAAAAAAAATCCACATGATTAGAATTCCACCACGGGCAGAACAAGCATCACTAAAGGGCTCCTGATTTATTTCATGAGGCACATATAATCTGTGAATTTTTATTCCACTACTGAAAATCTTTTGCATGGAATGAATGGCAAGTGTCATGCTACACGATGGTACAGTGTACAAGAGGTTCCATACTGTTGTTGCAGTTAAAACTTAGTGTTGCAATTCTGTTTGAAAGTGAGTGCAAAACTAATGTTACAACAATCAAGTGCATTCAGGACAGAAAGGCAAGACAACACTCTTACTGATTGAAGTCTGCAACCGGGTGGCACCAGTGATGCGGCCTCACCAACAGTCTGTCTGTCCCTTCTTTCTTTGTGTTTTAATAGTATGTGTTAAATGTTTATTTTTAAATGTTCTTTAGCTTGTTTTATGGGGGTAGTTGGGGGGTGGGGGAGGTTGAAGGAAACTTTTTCTAATCTCTTACCTCGATGGAGATACAATTTTTTTCCGTATCGTATCTCCGTCCGCACTGCGGCCTAACATCGAGGAGTTGGCGGCCTTTGCTGGAGACCGAACTATGAGCCCACAATCCCTTTGCCAGGGATCCACCTCGGAGCACCAAACATGGGTTAACATCACGGAGCCCGCGGTCTCAGGTCAGATACCAACTTTGGGAACTTGAAGACACAGGAGCTTCGACCACCCCGTCAGATGGTTCGATTCCCTTTGACCGCAGGAGAATAAAGAGGCAGTAGATTGGACTTTTTTGCCTTCCATCACAGTGAGGAATGTGGGGAATCCGTTGTGGTGGATGTTTATGTTAACTTTTATGTATTTGTGTGTCGTGTGCTTTTTTTCATATGGATGTATGGTAATTCGCATATCACTGTACCTGAATTGGTACATGTGGCAATAAAGGACCTTTGAAACCTTTGAAACCTAACTTCACATTAAAGCCATATGGAACAACACCCAAATATCCATGAGACCAACTTGCACAAACATAATTGTGTGTTGGTCACACAGCCTATATGCGCTTTCTTTGATCTTAACACGGGTCAGGAGTGAGTCAACACTGTTCAATTTTAACTAGAGACAAAGTGCCCCTTTTACTGAAAAATATGTCTATTAATCCAGAGAAAATAATATCATAGATGTTGGCACCAAGCAAAATTCAGATATACTTTTAAGTGCTCGTCATAAAATGTCATAAAACTAAGTTGGATTTTGAGTTGTGAGGAAGATGCATGGAGGCTTCAAAGCATTTGTGCTCTTTCAGTGAATTGACAAATACATGGCACATGCAATAGAATATAGATATATGCTGTTATCTATTTTGGAAGGGAAAAAACAGAAAGGTAAGGTATTATTTAATTGGTGAATAATTGGATAACATTGATGTCCAAAGTGACCTGGATTTCCTTATATATCAGCAGGTGAAAGCAAACATCCAGTTGCAGTTTTGATTTCCTAATCAAAGAAATAATACACTGACCACAAAGGTGTGCAGTGAAGGGTTCACCAGAATACTGCCATGGTAGGACTGTCATATAAAAGGAGATATTGAGTTGACTAGGCCTGTATACAAGAGAGTTTAGAAGGATAAGAGGGGATCTTACTGCAATGTACAAAGCCCAGTGTGGCTAGAAAGATATCTAATTAAGATATGAATTAGTCACACGTCATATTAAATGATGGGGCAGGCTTGATGGGGCAAATAGCCAATTATAGCTCCTGTATTCTATGTTTCGATAAACCTAGGTACAGCTTTATTAGAAGTTGCGAGGTAATATAAATCAGGATGGTGAAATTACTCACGATATCCACTTGAAGACCTCTGGTTGTTTCTATTTCCCCATAAACACAACACACATATCAAAAACTTACCTTTCTTTTTCCTTTGTTTAAGTGCGTTTTTTCGAGGAGACTCATATGCAGAGTCATCTTCATCAGCTGCCATCTGAGATGAATATCTTTTGATGACACCAGGGATTTTTTCCAATGAGATAGTGCCTTGCTCAACGGATTCTGTGATTACTTCATCCAAAGAGTGTGTATATCCATGAACTAAACAGGGAGGAGGAAGGAGAAAGAAGAAAGTGTGGTGAGAAGGGATAAAATTAAGTTTTATTGGTTAAGACATTGGTTTGGGGATTTATTTTTCATGAGTAAAACATTGCATGTTTGGCACTGATATTACATTGTCAGATGAACAATTATGACGGCGCAGTGTCGCAGCAGTACAGTTGTTGCCTTGCAGCTCCAGAGACCCGGGTTTGATCTTGACTACGGGTGTTGTCTGTGCAAAGTTTGTATGTTCTTCCCGTGACCTGCGTGGGTTTCCCCGGGTGCTCTGGGTTCCTCCCACACTCCAAAGACGTACAGCTTTGTAGGCTAATTGGCTTGGTAAAATTGAAAATTGTCCTTAGTGTGAGTAGGATAGCGTTAGTGTGCGGGCATCACTGGTCGGTGCGGACTCAGTATCTCTAAACTGAATTAAAATCTATTTATAATTTATATTAAAAAATGGAGATTCAAGCTAGAAATCTTCCCACAAGATATCTTGTTTTGTACAGTTGGTATTAGGACACACAATTACTCCAGGCAGAACAAGGAAGGCAAAAAAACGGTATCCAGAACTAAAACTTACACATTCGCTTTTCATCCAAAATGGCATTTGGGGATTCCATGTTAAGAAGAGCTTCAGCAGCCTCAATGGTCTCCATTGTTTCATCTTCATTCTGGCAGGAAGTTACCACTGTGGGTCAGAAATTCACCAAAAGAGGTTAGCAGAGTGGAAGAATTTTCACAACTTCAGACAAAATGTGCAAGGAAAGGCTATCCATGAAGATCCAGTCTTTAGTTGGAGGGTTGTGTATTTCCAGCGCATATTCAGGTGGTACTAAAATTGACTTTAGTGGACTGAGTAGAAGTTCGGTCATTTCAGAGCCAACACTATTTCCCTCCCGCTCATCGTCCTGGATGGACAGATAGATTCTCAAATGACCTACAATCATTGCATGTTAGGACTCTGTTATAGGTATGTACAGTAGGTCTTTCATATCCACCCCATTGTGCCAGCCTTGTGAACAGAAGAGAAATATTGGGCTCAAAGATTTTAGACTAGGCAGTTGAATTTTCCATCACAATTATTTTCTTGCTGTAAAGTGGCGACCAATAATCTTGCTCCAAAACTAATGTTTTATATAATTAAAGGACAACTTCCTTGCTCTTAGATGCCACACCTTAACCACTGAAGGGAACTTCCAGTTGCCTCTTTGTTCATCATTTAGCTTTACGGCAAATCTCAGGTACCCTGTTCCTCTATATTTCCAAATATCCTGCTAAACATGGGGCAATTCATCGCTGCATTTGGCCATCTCAGACTTCACCAGATTGGATTCTGTTTGCTACTGACATACCCACAAAAATGTTACCATTGTTGGGTAACTTGGTATGTTATGCAACCTTCCAAATTCTGCTCCCAACATCTGTGTGAAGCATGTGTTACAAAAACAAAAGGGTCCAATTAAACACATTACCTCAAATGTTTGTAACTCTGTCAGGCACAACCATCCCACAACAAATCCCTTGCTGACAACTTTTGATTAACAACTTTCTAAATGACAAAAATTATTGCTCCAGATGTTTTCCATTAATTTGCCCATGACCAACATTCTGCAGACTTGCCAATAATTATTTAGTATACCACCTGTTTCCTTTTTCAATAATCTTTCACCGAACAACTGTGGCTGAAAGAAATGGAAAATTATAGTCTCCATTATTTATTTTATTGCACCTCTTAACAGCCTGGATTTGTTTTTACTAGGTGGTGGTGATTTACCTTCTTTCAATGTAGTTGAAACAATTTCTCCCTTGCCTCCTCCAAATGGAATTATTCATCCCAAATTTCACACGCTTCCTCCCCGTCTTTTATGAAGCCAAAGGCAATGTTATTTCCACCTCTACTGCACTGCTGTGCAATGGGCCTTCTCTCACTTTGGTTAGCCTCTAGTTCCCTTACAGAATGTCAGGCAGAACTGCAACAATGAAGCCCCACTTTGTCCATACTGAATATTGTACCCATCTACACTAATCCCATTTGCCTATATTAAGCCTATTCGATCTCTCTCCATAACTAAATTCTTCCAAGACAACAGCAGACATAGTAACCAAAACTTGCATTTTCATATCCATGTCACTTACATCATAAACGAGCAACAGTCCCAGAAACAATCCCTGCAGAACATCACGAATTACAGAGTTCCCATCAGAAAAACAACCTTCCACCATCATCCACCATCTCCAAGCCGATTTTGGAAACAATAAACTAGCTCACTTCAGATCCCATGTGCCTTAATATTCTGGGCCAACTAACCACCAGGGAACTTGACAAAATCCACCATCTTGCCATCATCAATCTCCTTTGCTAGCTCTGAAAAATACTCAATCAAATTAGTGAGACAAGATTTCCCCAACACAAAGCCATGTTGATTGTCCTTGATTGCTTTCTGGCTTTCCAAATGTACACAAATCCTGCCCCTTATAATTTTCTCCAATAATTTCCTTACTACAAACACAAGGATCACCTTTAACATTAGTTATTAGACGAGATTTCTGGTATGTGGCTTGTGGCTAATGAAGTAATCTACTACTTTGCTTCTCATAGCATGCTGGGATAGACCACACCTGGCCTTGGGGATTTATCCACCCTTATGCATTCCAAGATATCTAACACATCCACCCTCTTAATACTGACATCCTCCAGAAAATCAACATGTCCTACTCTGAACTATGTCCTTCTACTTGCTCAATACAGATGAAAAGTGTTAATTAATTACCTTGCCCACCTCCCCTGACTCCATATCTAAGGAGACCCATTCATTTACTAGTTACTCTCTTGGACCGAATGACTTGGGATTCCACTATTCTTAACTAATTTCTTTCTCAAGTACTCTCCTACTCTCCCCACACACTTGCTCGATTGTAGTTGCCTAAACCTGTCATGTACTCCCTCGTTTTTTCCTGATAAAGCATTTAATAGGTTTTATCATCCAAGGTTTCCTAATTTTGCCATCTTTTTCTTTCACCCTTACTTTATTTCCTCTGCTTTCCAAAACCAGCTTAACAATTTTAAATCAGTCTGAAGAAGGGTCTCGACCCGAAACGTCACCTATTCCTTCGCTCCATAGATGCTGCCTCACCCGCTGAGTTTCTCCAGCATTTTTGTCTACCTACCAATTTAAAACTCTGATTTTCCTAGTTAGTTTCCGAGTTTCCATCCAACAAGCTATGTTTAATTCTTTCCATCACCACATGCACATAATGTACAGTCAAGCCCGGCCACCTCCAGAACCAGATTCACTGTCCAGGAACCTTGCTTCCTGTCTATAGTATCCTAATTTTCTGAACTCACCGGCTTGTGGCATTGGGAGTAATCTAGTGGTCACTACATTTGAAGTCTGGCTTATTAATTTTCCTGAACACCCAAAACCCAAAAGGGGGTTCTCATCCCCAAATTCATCTATGTCATCAATAAAAATATAGACCACAACCTATGGCTCTTCACTACTTTCCTTTGAAATGCACATCTGCCCATTAGAGATTCCTAATAATCTAAAAGAAAATGCAGATGCTGGAAATCTGAACAAACGAAACAGAAAATACTGGAAACATTCAGCAGGTGAGGAATCTGTGGAAAGAGAAATAGGTTGAAGACCCTTCATCAGAGACCTCCTTGACCCTGGTTGAAATGCTGAACAAGTCATGAGCAGACGTCATGGTGAAATGAAGGCAGCCACCTACCAAAATAGACCACACAATTCCAACAACAAATGAGGATAGATAAATGGCTACAAAAGGTTTTTTTTAAGAAACCTTTGTCAATATAATTGGCAGGTTAAAATGAAAATCATCTGACATGCTTGCTGCAAATCCATAACCTGGTGAATGCTATGCACAAGCAATGAGAGCAATCAAACCATTAACTCACAAGCACTCCAGGGTTTGATGGAGATGACAACTAATCGCTACGTTTCATGTTTTGGTAGCAACACTGACTAATCTGCTAGAGATAGAGCCCTGACAGCAATCTGCAAAGCTTACGAAGAACCACACAAACAAAAGTAATGACTCAACCAGTGCTGAGTTGCTCAAATATTAACAGACTCCTGTCTACACTGTACCAGTCAACCCAACTTCAGATCAAGACAGCAAGCCCATTAGCCACAGGTTACCTGGCAACAGTTCACAGGCAAATGCCAAATATGAACATTTCTTTGTCAGAGTGTGATGCGATTCAGTATCACACCCAGAGTTTCACAAGGAGTAGGTATTTTGATCGACTTCATTTGATCAGATTGTCTCAGATGGCAGCTGTGAAATGTTTTGGTAGCCATGCCCTCCAACGGTGTATCACTTTGGTAGCAGCTCGCCCACTACAAGTTAACCAAACCTACAGCCGCTGTAGTCAGTGGTGAAGTAGGGAAATGGAACAGGACTGGAGGATTTTATACAGTAAACAAGATGGCAGCACACATCATTGGTGAAACCACATGCAGCCACAAAACCCACGAATTGTGGACTAATGGTAACTTCTCATAAATTTGCAATAACGACATATTTTGTGAATCTCTGAAAGATGCATTATGTATCTCACAGACCTGCAGTTGTAAATCCAGCAGTCAAGTGGATGTAAACTGATCAGCTTCAGAAAAGTTTAAACCTGTACTTTCATACTCCAGATCAAGAGATTTAAAAGCCAATGATTATGCCCTCTTCTAATTCTGACTGCTACAAAATGGACACAGTTTAGTTTACTTTAATTTAGAGATACCACATGGAAACAGGCCCTTCGGCCCACCAAGTCCATGCTGACCATCAATCAACCATTCGTACTAGTTCAGCATTAGCCCACTTTCTCATCCAGTCCCTGCACATCAGGGGATAATTTTACACAAGCCACCTAAGCTAAAGACTCAGATATCTTTGGGATGTGGGAGGAAACTGGAACACATGGAGGGAACCCATGTGGTCACAGGGAGAATGTGCAAACTCCACACAGACTGCACCCAAGGACAGGATTGAACCCAGGTCTCTGGCAGTGGCCCTACCACTGTGCTGCCAAAAGGGACAATTATACTGCAGGAGCTAGATCTCTCTGGCAAGTCAATGAATTTGACAGGAAACATAAGAGACTACAAATGTTGGAATCTGAAACTGAAAATGGAAGCCCAGATGAAGGGTCACAACCCATAATGTCAACTGTCCATTTCCCACTACAGATACAGCCTGAATCAGCAAGTTCCTCCAGTGTTTGATTTTTGAAACAGAATGATACGCCTTAGCAGGATTAAAACTTAAATGTGAAGTGTTCTTTAATTGTTTGTGCATATCCCTTTAAAGGTTAAAATTAGCAAATGTTCCACATTTTCAAAATCAATGCTGAGGGCAGTTACTGGACAGCCCATCAATCAGGAACCTGGTTGTGTGTGTGGGCATGTCAGTATGAAGACGCATACATTCTGGCAATAGCGTTAAACACAATAAAGGCATTCAAAGAGTCAGTGATATGTCTGGAGTGCTGATGTACAGTTTTAATACATTTCTGACCTTTTCCATCAACTAAACAGCCTGAAATATTTACTTGGCTTGAAGCTTCAACGTATCAATGTTAAATAAAGACATGGACTCTTCTATAGTTTAGAGCATTTAGATGTATCAAGCAAACACATGTTATTTCCATACGTATTCATAAACAACCTCCGTTATAACTAAACGACAAGTCTTCACGATTTGACCTGAAGTATTTCTAAACTAAACTAAAAAAACTAAACTAAACTAAGGGCTTCAGGGCAATAGGTGTGAGGGTTTAAAGATAAATATCTCTGTGGTGGCGATAATTAAATGACTCAGATATACTCTGAAATCGAGCACGCTGTACATCTCAGTCAATATATTAGTGGCCATTCTCCTAAGTTTGAAGTTAAACCCTTTAAATAACTATTCCAAGAATTAAAAAGATCCAGGCAGGTTGCATTTAATTTTAATATTGTGAAATATATTTTTGATTATTTATGTTTGCATTTCAGCAGTATTATCATGAGGAAGAAATGAAAGACCAAATTCTATTATTCTTTAGAATCTGACTGCTGGTGGAGCATTCACAGACTAATATATTGCAGCAGAAGTGCAGGTGACCCAGCATTATAGAGAATTTCAATTCTTAGTAAACTGTGTCTATTGCAAGTTACTGAAACATAAAACCCCATTTTCCCACCCAGTCCCCTGTTCTTATTGGAGATGATTTTCCATGGGATGTTTTCCTCTCAGATTAAGCCCTTTTGTCAGTGACCCACTTTTTTTTAATGCAATAAATGAAGGCAACATTAAACTCGAGGGATGGATGACTTGTTCGAAGTAAATAACAGATTTTAGTCACTCAATACCACGGGAACAATATGATTTGGATACGAGTCACAGCTGAATCCTTTACTACATACACCCATACGTATACAGACATCTCTGAGTGCAGTACTGACATTCTCTTCATCTGTGGGGCATTTTTTCCAATTCACAGGTTTGTAATTTAGGAAAGGGATTAAGAAGTGGAGATTTCAGAGACATTTATGAGATTTGAGAATCAAAAATTAAAGGAAAAAAAGTGGTGTTGATGGAGTTCAGGGGGTAATGGGTTAAAGCATGGTGACAGTAGAAGTGGAGTAGAGGCAGAGGGATTTCTGTAAGGAGTTGGTCAAGATTACAGTAGCCCCCCCCCCCACCACCACAATGTAGCACAGGAAGCTATCTGGCTCAGATGCAGAAGGCACAACTTTCTGGCTATTAGAGTGCTGCACACCAGTGGCATGGCCTGGGCAGCAACAAGGCCACCAGTGGTACACAGTAGAAGGCCCATCCTGAGACAGCCCTGTACACGTCAAGAGAAGGCAAAGCCTTCGCCTAAGCTTTGAAAACAGCAAATACTGCACTGGAATTTGTAACGGCTTTTTAGGTGCCTGATACATGGAAAATAGACCAAATAATTGAAGCTCTAAAAAGTGAAAATTAGTCAGCTAAAACACTTTAAATTATTTATTTAAGTAATGAAGCAAGCCCAGGAAAACAAATCTTGCCTTCCCTTTGCTTCAGATCAGCCATTCTACTATCCCTACTGAAATCAATGAGGTCTCAGACCCTGTAACATCCTGAATCTGTATCTAGATCCACGACTTCCTGACTTTGAAGTACGAAGCTCACTTCTCCCTCAACAGTTTCGGACGACTGTCATTAAAAGGCCTGTGGCGACATTATTGACAAGTTTAGGATAGTCTGGTACACATGGTCTCTGGTAAGTCTCCTTCATGGTCGAGAGGAGTTCCCGCATAGTGGTTACTACTAGCGGCCTCAGTTTGGTCGAGGAAAATTTTTCAACAAGCTGAGAAATGTTCTGCGAGTAAAAATTGATCACCATGGAGAAAATCGATACTTTTGAACTCATAGGGCAGTGGTTGTTGGTTCGCCAAGCCGTTGTAGGTAGTCGAGGTAGCCGTAGGGAATCTCTTTTGCTGACCGGGCATTTTAATTGGCCCATTGGGGGGAAATAAACGTAAACACGAGTTTTCAGAATACCGACCGGTAATGTTAAATGCCCACTAAACTTCACAGCTGTGTATCTCTGGCTTATTAAATGTTGTTTAGCTTCTTAAAAGTGTCTCCACTCCTTCCCCCCCCCCCCCCCCCCCCCCCCCTTCTCTCCCTTCCTCGCTCTTTTAAAGGACTTACCGTACACCGTGCCATCCGTCTTTAACATTCCTGCTCATCGCAGGTATGACCTTGGCTTTGCACCGCGTGAATTTCAGACAATGCTTCCCCGCTTTCCCTGGCCCCCACCTTTGCAGTGTGTGTGTGTGTGTGTGTGTGTGTGTGTGTGTGTGTGTGTGTGTGTGTGTGTGTGTGTGTGTGTGTGTGTGTGTGTGTGTGTGTGTGTGTGTGTGTGTGTGTGTGTGTGTGTGTGTGTGTGTGTGTGCGTGTGTGTGTGTTCAGCGCTGACGGTCGATCCAGCTCGCGGTTTTTCAGGCTAATGCCCCCGAGCTTGAAGGTCGCAGACCGTTTGCTGAAAATTTGCATAAGTAGTAGCAAGAGCAGGCCCAGTGAATTTTCAATAATCAAAATTCAAAAAACTGCAGCTCTGGAAATCTAAAACCACAGGTACGGCCTGACCTTCTGAGCGTTTCCTGCATTTTCTGCATAACCTTCGACAAATAATTAAAATAAATACTTAATATACACATGCATTGAACCAATTTCTTCCATGCATTCTTGAGAACAATATTTAAATGCCGCACAGCTTTAGATAGCATCAAATAAATCTAATTTACAGAGATATTACTGACAAAAACTAAAGAATAATTGCTCTGGTAGTTTGGATACCAAAGTTCATAAGAGATCTTAATCTGTCTTGCAATGCATGCAAACGCTTATCTCCTCTTCCTTTACTGATCCTCAGTTGATGCCCTTTCATACTCCCTTCACCCAGTAGCTACATCACCCGTGCCCAAATGGTTACATTTCCACAATCAAAAAATAAATTAACATTCTCTATATGCAAGTACAACCCCAAATGAAAAATCAAAATGGCTCTGGATGCACAACACACCATCTCAAATCTTACAAAGTCAATATATTATGGAATTACCATCAAAAGGCATGAAACAATATTATGAAACAATGAAACAACAGTCCAGGTTATTAATGAAAATTAGGACAGTTAGACATTTAGAATGTACAGAACGTGTTTCAATGGATGTCGCTTTTGATTATTTTTCCTCATCTCCAATGGAGAATCAATCTCAATCTTGTAGCCATCAGTTATTATCAGCCTTCCAGCTTCTGTGCCACATCTACCTTGATCAGGAAATCTTTCAGCTATCTCACAAAGTTTGCACATCTCTTTAATATTTTTGGCATTATCTTTGTGTCTCGTGTTTAAGGAGGGAGTGGTGTTGAAGAAACACTATAACCCCGTGAGGCACACTACAGCAGAGTGGTTCCGGTATTCCCTGTAAACATGGGATATGCTGAGTGGCATTAAAATGGATACCAGGCATGGAAAAGAAATGAGGAAGGAATTAAAGGAAGTTCCTCAGTTCTCTTTGGTTCAAAATATGGTGCTGGAAGACTCAAAAATAGTGAATATAGCATCATTGTTTAGTGGGAGAATGTCTTGCCTCGGAAAAACAAAATACACCGATGAACAGTATTAATTTGAGTTTACCCATGACAAACGTTGATCAAAGGATGTCCAGTCTTAAGAGTTTCTTCTCCACTGTCATCAGACTTCTGAGTCAGTTGTCTCTTTCACAACTAATTCCTGGAGGTGGTGTTATGTACAGTTACTCTTACCTCTTATCTGTTTCATTTAGATAGACACAAAATACTGGAGTAACTCAGCGGGATAGGCACCATTCCCGGAGAGAAGGAATAGGTTGAGACCCTTCTTCAGACTGATTATTCTGTTATTGCACTTTACTATTTTTTGCACTACTTCAGATTGCACTACAATTTTTCCACCACTCAGCTGTTTCGCACTTGCCATTGTATTCGTAATTACTATGTATCCTGTTTACTCTCTGCGTTTCATGCAGGCAATGAAATTTCATTGCATCTTGGTGTATATGACAATATACAAATCTGAATCTGACAGTCAACATATGCTTACAAAGACAATTAATTATATAACTAACTTGATTAAGATGGTTGCGGTAAGATCGATAAGGATAACATACTTGAATTGTAGCATGACATTTGACCAAGTTCCTTGTGGAAAACTATTAAAAAATAAATAAAACCCCATGGGACTCATTGAAAAAAACCAAGTTAGATCCAGTATTTGCACAGTGGCAAAAATGAAACTATAAAGGTTCACAGTATTTTTGGTAAATGAAAGGTCTTCCTAATGGCGTTCATCAGAACTCGCTGATAACCTCGAGCTTTTTGTGGTACATATCCTTGAATTGAGTCAGGATTAAAATGTTTGCAGATGGTACAACATTTGACTATGCGACTGATGGTGAGGGTGCAAGTTGTCGGCTGCAGGAAGACATCATTGAACTGGACAAACAGCAAAATCAAACAGAGTTAAATCCAGAGATGGCAACATGATGCATCTGTAGAGGGAAACCACTTTTATGGTTCCCATACAGTCCTTTAGGGTCAAGGATGAATTGATGGTATATTAAGAGTTGTAGACGAGTAAAGGACTATTCGACGAATATCCCACGGCTCCCTGAAGGAAGCAGGACAGCAAAATAATAAGCACACAAATGCAAGCAGCCACTTGCCTAGTTGAGCATAGAATACGAGCAGGAATATAGTTAGAATTATATAAAATATTAATTAGGTCAAAGATTGGCTCCTATTTACGGTTCCAGTTAGAAAAGTCTATCTATGGATGTGTGGAAGAGATTTAAAAGATGATGCCAGAACTGAAACTATTTTGAAGAAAATCAGATATCTGCAAATGCTAGAAATCTGAAATAAAAAGAGAAAATGCTGGAAACACTCAGGAGGTTGGGCACCATTTGTGAAGAGGGAAGAAGAGTTAATATTTGAAGTGAAAGGTTCCCCATCAGAACTGGGAGAAAGGGAGCATTTTAATAATGAATGCTTTGGGTTGTTTTCTTGGATCAACATAAATAGAGCTAAAGCATGCAGAACTAAGGAAGGACACATTTCCCCAGCAAAATGGTTAATATTTAGTGAGGGAGACACAAAGTGCTGGAGTAACTCAGTGGGTCAGATAGCATCTCTGGAGAACATGCAGAGGTGATGTTTTGGGTTGGGACCCTTCTTCAGAGTGATTGTAAGGGGGGAAATTAAAGCTACAAGAGAGGAAGGACAAAGCCGGGCAGTTATTAGGCCGACACAGGAGTGTGAGGATAGGCAGATGGGCAGACGAAGGCCAGTGTTGAAAAGGTAGGTGTGAGACAAAAAGGATGGAAGAGTTGTGAATTGTGAAGCTAAAAGATGGAATGTAGGGGGAGGGGGAGAGGTGTGTGTGTGGGGCGGTTATTTATGGGGAGAAAGGGGGAGGGGGTTATGTAGTCACCAATTGGAGAGTTTGATGTTCATGCCATTAGGTTGTAAGCTACCTCCAGTTTGTGTGTGGCCTCCCTCTAGCAATGGAGGCCCAGGACAGGAAGGTCAGTGTGGGTATTTGAAGAGGTTAAAATGATCAGCAACTAGGAGATCCTGAAGACCTCGGCAGACCAAGCGGGTGTTTGCCGAAACGGCCACAAAGTCTATGCTTGGTTTCACCGTTGTACAGGAGGCCACACTGGAAACACCAAATACAATACCTGTGTCAGCCTACTATTTGCCAGGCTTTGTCCTTCCCTTCTGCTCTTCCAGTTTTCTTCCCCACCCCCACTCCACAATCAGTCTGAAAATGGGTCCCGACCCAAAACGTCTCCTAGCTATGTTCTCCAGAGATGCCGCCTGACCTGGTGAGTTACTTCAGCATTTTGTGTCTTCTTTTATCAACCACCATCTGCAGTTGCTTATTTCTAAGAATTATTGAGCTCTGATTAATGCAATAATTGACTGAGATCAAAATTGAGAAATTTGCTTTCACTTAAAGAGTGAAGAAAGTTTGTGAAGTGATGACCTAAAAGAATGGACGCATAAAAGGTAGCTGGAGGAGCAGTTGAACCGTGAACTACAGAACAATGGCCTCAGGACACAGGACAGAAGCCGGTTCTGTCTAAATAATCGTTTGGACAGCACGGGCACGAAGGTGCAAATGATCTCCTTATTGTGCCAGAAAAATCCATGAGTCTGTGACCAACTTAGGTGACTTTCATTTGGCAAGTATCCAAAAGTAATTTCAGACTCCATCGGCTCCCAATCTGCATGCCACGTGCAATCTTCTGAGCATATACAAACCTGAAGGCCAATGTTAACCAGCTCTGTTTGCAAACATTCCCAAAGATCAGTGGACCTCATGAAGGAAACTCAAAGCAAATTACACTAGCTTGCAAATCTGCCAAGCACATTCTTTATACTTACTACACAATCATGCACTGGGACTATGCCGGCTGAATGTCAGGTTGTTGCAATTTTGTATTTATGAAAACACAAAGGAGCAGGAGTAATTTTTCAGGAACCATTTTACCCGGAGATCATGCTCCCTCGATTTTAAAGTGTGGTAGGCAAATGTACATACATCGCTTCCCTGATATCCAAACAACAATAACTTACAGTTACACAGCGCAGATCAGGTTAAAACAATTAATCATAACTAAACTGAATATGAGCCTGAGGAGATGTTAGATAAGGTGGCTGAAAAAGAGGGGAAAATGTTATAGAATTTAAGGAGGATCTTTAAAGAGTATTGAGTACTGGATAGATTTAGGGAAGTAATTTAAAAGTTTATGCCCTAGGCAACTAGAAGGAAGACTGCCAATTACGAGGCGGTGAGTGAGGCAAAGGATCGAGCTGGTGACGCTCAGAGTGCTGGTTAAATTCTACAGCTGAAAAGGTTACACAGATAGTCAGACAGGACTGTGGAGAGATTTGAAAATCAGCATGAAAATTTTAAATTTCACCCATTAACAAATTTGTTGAATTTAATTTCATAACTTGTCAGTGGTGGCTTTTGATGCATGGAAAAAAACGAAAACAGACATCAAATATTCCGATAAAAGCTTCTTAAATCTATATCTGTCAAGTAGACATGCCATGCTGCTGACAGGATAGCAGCTCACAGTATTATTGCTCGGTTTATTTTTACCTACAAGCATCAATATCATGGAGAATCTGTATGAGCCAAAAGCCTTTACGGTCAGACTAATACAATTTATTGCTAATGCTCTAAAATAATCACCTCAAATTGTTCTTACCACCAAGAGTAGACCAGTAATTACCATTTTCTCTATTATGTTACAAAACTCAGATTACCTCTATTATAGCATCCAAGTTTAATCAAATCTATAAGAATATTAGATACTATCACTGCTCTGATAATGGCAAGTATTCCTGATGTATTTTAGTGAACACTGAGAGTTAGGACTAGGATATTATTCAATTTCTGATGAAGGAAGTGGAATGGGTTTCAAATTAAAACAAATATCCCTATTTAAGATTTTCCTGCAAATAGTTTCAAAGAAAAGTAACTACTACTTTCTAAATACTTTTCTTTAGAGATACCGTGCAAAAACAGGCCCTTCAGCCCACCGAGTCCGCACCTACCAGCGATCCCCGCACATTAACATTATCCTATTACAAGGGACAATTTACACATACGCCAAGCCAATTAACCTACATACCTGTACGCCTTTGGAGTGTGGGAGGAAACTGAAGATCTCTGAGAAAACCCACGCGGTCATGGGGAGAACGTACAAACTCCGTACAGACAGCACCAGTAGTCGGGATCAAACCCGGGTCTCAGGCGCTGCAAGCTGTAAAGCAGCAACTCTACCACTGCGTCACTGTGCAGTATAAGTAAGAACATTTTGCAAATAGTAATGGAAGTTAGATGCACAAGCTTGAGAGATGGGAATTAATACCTGAATGACTTTGACACTGTACATATCTACTTTAAACAATGAGAACTTATGATTGTGTAAATCATTATGTACGCCAAACTATTTTATTCACATTGGCTATAGAAACAATAAAACTTCCACTCACTGCACATTTGGATGATAACTTTGGTTTATCAAGGAAAGGAACTTTGGTTTAATCATCACACACGAGCAACGAGTGAGGGGCACTCCTCAAAAAAAAAGATGTTTTTTGTGAGAAACAGAATTAACATTGGCCACTGTGTTTCATACTTTAGTTGTTACAACTGGAGGGCTTGTACAACAGCAATAAAATGGTCCAAGCATTAATCTTTCAATTTATTATCTGAATTACTAAATTTAATTTGTGCCCTGTAATTATTCTCGCATATTCAATTCTCACCAAATTCATAACGTCGCAGTTTAATCATGAAAACCAGAATGTGCATTAATTTCCTCTCTGATTTTTGGAAAGGGCAGCTCCTATTGAAGAATGACACCACAGATGGCAAATTCCTTCTGGTGCTTTGTCAAAGTGCCAATTCTTCACTAGCAGCTCGATGACCTTATACAGGGCATTTCAAAAGCCAGATCTTCACCATCCCAACAGCACCTTCCAGATAGTAGGCAATGAATCCAATCCTATTTCTCCAAATTTGATGTCAACTTGTGAACCTTTACGCATGACATGTGGAAACAGAGCTGGGTGAAGATAAGGGCGGATTACAGATTTCAATCATTGTATCTTCAAGTTTGTTTCATTGGAGTCTTAACATTGATTAATACGTCTCAATGAAAACACAAGCGATGCATTAAACTATCAACAATTCAATCTCTGAGTGCAGTTTCCCATCCTTGTCCTTTTCCTCGAGGTTAAGAACATATACTTCGACAACTAATTAATTGTTCTAAATGGGGATTGGACGTTTCATTATTCATCTTGTACTGCAGTATTACTGGTGTTAGTCAAGTAAAGCACAGATGGTACAATGAAAATCCTGTTACAATATCATCAAGTTGAATCCTGCGTTCCTGCCCAGTCAGCAGGTCTGCTGAACGAGACAAGCTGCCTTTCGGAGATTATCCAGCACCATCAGCTCCATACACGGACCTTTGTGCATTTCAATAAATGGGTACTTCAAATCATGTCACGTTTACAGTTACCTTCTCTGCCACAGTGGTGAAGAGTAATAGAGGCTCATCTGTAGCGTGTTCACTTCAGTTCAATGGTAGTGGGAATGCATTGGTCAGAATATCAATGGTCTACCTTACTTCAAATTCTTAACCTCTAAAGGGAAATGTAATCCTCTCTAACGCCTCTCTCTCTCTCTCACACACACACACACACACACACACACACACACACACACACACACACACACACACACACACACACACACACACACACACACACACACACACACACACACACACACACACACACACACACACACACACACACACACACACACACACACACACACACACACACACAAACTGGGCATTCAATCACAAATAAATAATATTTTCAAAGAATCTGATTAATTTTCTACACAAATTTCCCACAAGGGGTGAATAGATAAATGTACGACCAAACTATAAAAATCCAAAGCTCCTTCTACTTCATCTGACCCATAATAGCTAATTTCAGCTCATCTTACTGCAGGAGAGGCAGTAAGAATTGACCTACACATATGTGCCTTAGCTCAATGGCAGTATGCTGTCTTATTATTCATGAGGCAGGGGTACAGATTTCCAGCAGAAAAAAAATAGATCCTACGAAGGCTGACTGAATGTCTTCCAATGGCCGACCACTCCACAGATCCACTGACGTTTTGAATTTCAAAATAAACTGCAACATACAAGCTCACCACACGCAGGTCCCTTCTAAGTCAAAGTCAGTCAAAGTCAATTTATTCATCACATTCACCTGAAGGTGTAGTTAAATGAATTTGCCAGCAGCTATACACTTAAAAAGAACACACAATACACAATAAAATTTTAACACAAACATCCACCACAGCATTCTTCACTGTTGTGGAAGGCACAAAGTTCTGCCAGTCCTCCTTCCTTGTTCACCCGTGGTCGGGGCCATGAACGGTCGACACATTCCGCAGCTTGGAGTGCCCGAATCGGCACTTTCCTACAGGAGTCCGCGGCTTCAGGATGTTATCGGCCGCAGGCCGGTGGTCGGAACTCTTCTCTGGCGAGGGATCCCAGGCTCCAGATAGTAAGTCCACTCCCCGCCCGCGGTTAGAAGCTCCATGCCATCAGGATGTTATAGGCCGCAGGCCTATCCATACACCTGGACCACACTCTGGATCAGTCTCAACTGCAGTAGCACGCACGGTTTTCACTCTGGACCTCACACTCCACCCCCAGCCACACACTCTTGACCCCCAACACCATGAGCACATTAGGAGCACACCTGGCTTGTACTCTGGATCCTAACTCCAGGAGCACATCCAACCCACGTTCCTAGTCTCGATGCCAGGAACACACCCAGTCCACGCTCTTAGTCCCAATGCGAGGAACACATCCAGACCTCACTCCCATCCCGACTCCAGGATCACACACAGCCCACGCTCCTAGTCCCTACTCCAGGATCACATCCACATCGCGCTCCTTGTCCCAAAACCAGGAGCGCACCCAGACCACCCTCCTAGTCCCAAGGTCAGGAGTATACCCAGATGACGCTCCAGAACCCAACTCCAGTGGAACATTGGAGCACAAGTATATAATTCCCTGATTATGGCATCACAGATGTACAGGGTGGTGAGAAATGTTTTGGCACACTGGCTTTCATCAGTCAGGGCATTGAGTTTAGAAGTTGGGATGTTATGTTATAGTTGTACTAGACGATAGTGAGGCTTGGAGTTTTCTGTTCCGTTTTGGTCATCCTGCTGAAGGAAATGTGCCTTAAAGCTGGAAAGAGTGTACAGAAGGTTTAGAAGAATGTTGCCAGAACCTGAGAGCCTGGGCTCTGGGGAGGAGGCTGCTGAGGGTGATATTATAGAGGTGTATAAAATCATGAGAAGCATAGTCATGTCATAAGGTCATAAGTGATAGGAGTAGAATTAGGCCATTCAGCCCATCAAGTCTGCCATTCAATCTGGCTGATCTATCTTTCCCTCCTAACCCCATTCTCATGCCTTCTCCCCAATAACCTCTGACACCTGTACTAATCAAGAATCTATCTATCTCTGCCTTAAAAGTATCCACTGACTTGGCCTCCACAGCCTTCTGTGGCAAAGAATTCCACAGATTCACCACCACCACTAAATAAATGTTTCCTCATCTCCTTCCTAAATGAACATCCTTTAATTCTGTGGCTATGACCTCTTGTCCAAGACTTTCCCACTGGAGTGGAGACATCCTCTCCACATCCACTCTATCCAAACCTTTAACTATTCTGTATGTTTCAATGAGGTCCCATCTCACTCTTCTAAACTTCAGTGAGTACGGGCCCAGTGCCGACAAATGCTCATAGGTTAACCTTCTAATTCCTGGGATCCATCTTGTATATTGTAGGGGTGAAAGCACAAAGTGTGTTTTTCCACAGAGTAGAGGAACAAAGGACATAAGGTGGGTGAGAGAGGAAAGGTTTAGTAGGAACCTGAAGGGCAACTTTTTCCACAGAGTTTTGTAGATATATACAACAAGCTGCCAGAGGAGGTAGTTGAGTCAGGTACTATAAAAAAACATTTTTAAAAAGGATAAGTATATGGATTAGTTTAGAGATTAAAAAAAGGTTAAAAGGAATATGGGTCAAACCCAGCAAATGGAACTAGAGTTGAAGGGGCATCTTGGTCGGCATAAATGTTTAGAGAGACAGAGTGCAAACAGGCCCACCAAGTCCGCACGAACCATGCATGCTAGTTCTAATCGTACACTCGGGACAATTTGCAGAAGCCAATTAACCTACAAACCTGCAAGTCTTTGCAATTTGGGAGAAATCTGCAGAGTACCTCCAGCACATTTGTTTTGCTCAAGAAACCAGCCCGTGCACCTCCTTACAACTGCTCTCTCTATATCTGCTGCCTAACAAGCTTTGAGTATTTTCAATTTTTTTCTTTAAACAGATTAAGGGCAAGTTTTGCCATGGAGAAATCTATTCCATTGCTATAGTAACATTCATCAGGCAAGTTGCTTCTCAGAAAGGTATCAAAAATAATCTATTAGTGGAATGATCAATACTGGTAATAAATTTGCGCCATCACACATGATCAATTTTCATCTTTTTACAATTGGTACCGAAGGATACCAAAATGATCAATGTTAGTCCACTGAAAGGTGAGACAGGCACTCGATGCGCTGTGTTCCCCTACTGTGGACATTACAAACGGGACAGAGAGCTCCCGGCCACCGATCAACGAACAGCTTGCACTATTGCTGAATGTGGATACAAAACGCTGGAGTAACTCAGCGAGTCAGGCACCATCTCTGGAGATAAGGAATAAGTGACGTTTCGGGTCGAGACCCTTCTTCATGGCGTAGCCATGGGCACTCGCATGGGCCCCAGCTATGCCTGCCTCTTTGTAAGGTACTGTAAACATCAGTGCTCCAGGCGTACACTGGCTGTATCCCCCAACTCTATCTCTGCTACATTGATGACTGCATCAGGGCTACCTCCTGCACCTATGCAGAACTCATGGACCATTAACTTCACTACCAATTTCCATCCTGCACTCAAATTCACTTGGACCATCTCCAACACTTCACTTCCCTTTCTCCAGAGATGCTGCCCGACCTGCTGAGCTGCTTAGGCTTTTTTGTGACAACCTTTCAGTTTAAGCTCACATCTGCAGTTCCTTCCGACACATTTTGCATTATTGCTAACCGTCAACGCCGGCTTCTGTAATTAGTTTCCTTCCCCAACCTGAGGAGTCGGTCCCCACCCTGGACAAGTTGAACCTCCACCTCCCTCCCCAGTCACGGTGCAACCTGCCATACACCAAATTTGAGCATTTCATAGACATGTGCCAGAAAATCCAGGAATGCCATGCAAATAAAGGCAGCCTGAGATTGCTGGGCAAAATCCACACCAGCAGGAGAGCAGAAACTTTACAGAACCCTCCAATGTCTCCAGCAGGCAAGGGATGTGCCTGTACAGTACATCCTGCAACAGGGAAGGGAAGGGAAGGCAGCAAGGTATTGATATTGGTTTATTATTACCATGTATACCAGGATGCAGTGAAACACTTTGGTTTGGGTGCTATTGAAGAGCGTACCACACGGGAGTACAACAGATAGTAATAAAGATGAAATAAACAGAGATTACCCGTACACTAGTTCTATGTTCTCCCACATTCGCACCCTACACACTAGGGGCAATTGACAGAAGCCAATTAACCTACAAACCAGCACGTCTTTAATATGTGGGAAGAATACGGAGCACCCGGGGAAATCCCACGTGGTCAACGGGAGAATGTACAAACTCTGTACAGACAACACCCATAGTCAGGATCGAACCCGGGTCTCTGGCGCTGTAAGGCAATAACTCTCTCACTGCACCACCTTGCTGCCCTAGTCTTCCAACATTTTGTTATCTGCTCAAGATTCCAACATCTGCTATTTTTACGTCTAAAAAAATTGCTTCTTGCTTCTTGCTATTGCTTCTTGTTAGGTTAAATACATTGAGATCAAAAAACTACACCATACATCATTTTTGACAGAAGAATAGAGCCGTGACCATTGTCCAACACAATAAATTTTAGATGATATATCTCTAATGAAAAAACAACTACAGGCAGTTACTTGGTGAAGTGTCTTGTTTGAATAACATGCTGTGCATTTTTACAAGATGTACCGTATAATGAAACGGGAAAGAATTAGCTGACCTAGAGATTCGCTGTGGGTTTTCATGCAACTTAAACTTCCCTCCTTACAATTATTTACAACACCACGAATAAAGTTAGTGTAGGTCCTCTTCAAATAATGACATAAATTAATGACATGCACCAGAACAATGTCAGAACACTAATAAACCATCCAATGTGTTGTTAAACAATCAAATGCAGAGAAAGGGGGAAAACCTGAAAGTAGGATTTTGGCAGAAGGTTACAATTAGTGTCTATGGTTGGATGCATGTCGACCTGCGATCTCATTGTCTCTGCTGAAGACTGTAAATTGTGACCTGCAACACTCATTGACAACTTCACCAATCACTCTTTTCCAATCATAAATATGCAGTCAGTTTCACCCAATAACCAAATGGTAGTTTTCTGTAAGTTCTCAAAGTTTAATATCCAGATCTCTATGTAGAAGAACCGATTTCCAGGAAAAAAACTCAGTTCTTGGATAGCCCACCCGTAATTATACAATTTGCATTTTTTTTTTTAATTGGGCTTTATGGATGCAGAGCTATTTTACTGGCACAATTACTCACTCTACAGGAAATATTTGTCCAAAGACAGAACATGAAATAACCATTTATATTTAATTACTTTACACAGAGGGAGGTGAATGTGCAAAATAGGCTGCAATTGCAAGTGGGAAAGACTTATGGTAACACCAAACGAAAGTCAGAGGGAGAAAAAAATCTAAGTGCAAATCTAGTGAGATAAAAGATACAGGATGGAAATTTGCAATCTTAAAGCTCCTTTCCTGTCCTCAAGAAATCCCAAAACAATAAGCATCTAATAGGATTATCTGCCAATGCTCTTATTCACTTTGCAGTAAAATGTTGTAGCCAATCTACATACAGCACCTACTCCAAATAGCACGGAGAGGGGTCAATTAGTAAATGTGTTCTTTGTGTAGGAAGGAACAACAGATGTTGGTTTACACCGAAGATAGACAGAAAATGCTGAAGTAACCCAGCAGGGCAGGCAGCATCTCTGGAGAGAAGGCATGGGTGATGTTTCGGGTCGAGAGCCTTTTTTTGGTGAACGACACTGAAGTATCAGCCCACATTGTGGTCTAAATCTTAAAGGGGTTTGAGTTTGATGCCAGATGTGCAGGAAATTAATCACAGGAAATATTGTTCTGCAATAGAGCAAGCTAGCTGCTCTACAATTGGCTTTCCTGTCTTGTACAATCCTATATTACCACATAAATATATGAGTAACACTATTTGCTCAGGTACAAATTATTGAGAAAATATTTTATCCAGAAAATGCGCCTCAAAAATTCATATATTAGAGGATTCATGCCTATAATTGTCCTACTTCCAGTACTGGGTATGCAGATATATTCATCCATTCTATACCTCAAGCTGGAGTTTGACAGAGGGCATCAGAAGTACATTATGTCTCAGTTATCAGTTATACTATTGGTGAGATACAACAATGCACAATCATAACCTGTTACTCAAAACTACCCCACAGCCTAAATTGTACTCAACCTAGACAACCGTATCCAAAATTTAGACAACCTAGACAACCTTATCCAAAAATATCCCTTATTTAGAAGAGAAAATAGGTTTTAGATAGCCACCTGCCTAATTTCCTATAAAATATATACAACCTGTAGAAATTAAAGAGACCAAAGAAAGTAAATCAAGCGCATTTATACCAGATCTTCATTAACTCAGGATATCATAAATATATTATAGTTAAGTACTTCTGAAGTGCAGTATTTCTTGTGAGGTGTGGAAATTCACGAGCCTATTATTGCACAGTAAGCATTCATAATTAGTAATGAGATGTAAACATATCATTTACATTAATGATGCTGACTGAAGGGTAATGACAAACAGTACCAGGAGAGCTTATTTTACTTGCAATATTACCATTGGATCTTTCACACCTTTAACTTAGTGACTCTTGTGAAAGATGGCATGTGTGACAGGGGAGCACTCCCCAAGTCTTTGGCTCGAGAGTCCTTGGTGAGTCAAGTGTGAGTCTTTGGCTCGTAAGTCTTCGGCGAGGAGGCTGAGGCAAGGAGGAGACACTTGATTCGAAATTTGTGATTTTTTTTGTCCACTGAAGAAATGGCAGGCAAGTTGGGACAGCGTGCTTCTGACAACTACACCTGCAGAAATTGTCTCCAGGTGCAGCTCCTGAATAAACAGTTGGTGAACTGGAGCAGCAGCTGGATGACCACAGGGATATCTGGGAAAACGAGGGTTTCCTGGACAGGACCTACAGTGAGGTTGTCACACTGAAGATACCGGAAGAGCGAACGTGGGTGACAATGAGAAAGAGGAGTAACCGTGGAGTGCAGGAGACCCCGGTGGCTGTACCAAATGAAAACAGGTACACCCTCTTAGGAGCTGTCGTGGTAGACAACGCTTTCAGTCCGAGTGGTGGAGAGGTCGGTGGTTCCCATCCTAGCGAAGAGACTCGACCGGCGAGACCGACGTCGGGCAGAGCCATAGTGGTGGGTGACTGCATTGTCCATTGTCAGACAGGGGATTCTGTGGCGGCAAGCGAGACTCGAGGATGGCCTGTTGCCTCCCTGGTGCCAGAGTTCAAGATGTCTCGGAACGACTTCAGAACATCTTTAAGAGGGAGGGTGAGCAGCCGGAAGAGGTTGTGCATGTGGGCACAAATGACGCGGGAAGAAGAAGTTCTGCAACGGGAGTTTAGAGTTAGGAAGAAGGCTGAAAAGCAGGACTTCAAGGGTGGTTATCTCTGGATTGCTTCCAGTACCTCATGCTGGAGGGGGCAGAAACAGGGAGATAGAGGATCTGAATGTGTGGCAGAGGAGCAGGGATTTAGATTTATAGACCACTGGGACCTATTCTGGGGTAGGGGTGACCTGTACAAAAGGGACTGTTTACACCTTAACTGGAGGGCAGGCAGGTTTGGGCAACATTCTGGCAGGCAGGTTTGCTAGTGCTACACGGGTGGATTTAAACAAAATAGTGGGGGGGGAGTTGACAAATTGGGAGTATAAGGATGGAGTTAAAGGGGAAGAGAGTATAGGAAAAGTTACGAAAGACACCCAAATTAATGGGACGGAAAGTTCAAGAAGGGATAAGAGATTAAGGTCAGGTGAAATAGGAACCGGTGTGGGAGGGTAGGTGAATACCGAATTAAAAGTGCTTTATATGAATGCGCGAAGTATAAGAAATAAAGTGGATGAGCGTGAGGCTCAGTTCAAAATTGGTAAGTATGATGTTGTGGGAATTACAGAGACACGGGTGCAAGAGGTTCGGAGCTGGGAACTGAATATTCAGGGGTATATGTCCTATCAAAAAGGCAGACAGGTGGGCAGAGGGGGTGGGGTGGCACTGTTGGTAAGGAATGAAATTCAGTCCCTTGCGAGGGATGAGAGAATCAGAAGATGTAGAGTCATTGTGGATAGAACTGAGAAATTGTAAGGGTAAGATTACCCTAATGGAAGTTATTCACAGGCCCACAAACAGTAGCCTGGAGATAGGGTGCAAGTTGCATTACGAGTTGAAATTAGCATGTGACAAAGGTAATGCTACAGTGGTTATGGGAGATTTCAATATGCAGGTAGACTGGGAAAATAAGGTTGGTACTGGACCCCAAGAAAGGGAGTTTATGGAGTGCCTCCATGATGGATTCTTAGAGCAGCTTGTGCTGGAGCCTACCAAGGAGAAGGCAATTCTGGATTTAGTGTTGTGTAATGAACCGGATTTGATAAGGGAACTCAAAGTAAAGGAACCATTAGGAGGTAGTGACCATAATATGATAATTTTTAGTCTGCAATTTGAGAGGGAAAAGGTAAAATCGGAAGTGTCAGTATTGCAGTTGAACAATGTGGACTATGTTGACATGAGGGAGAAGCTGGCCAAAGTTGACTGGAAAGGGACCCTAGCAGGGATGACGGTAGAACAGCAATGGCAGGTGTTTCTGGGAATAATCCTGAAGATGCAGGATAATTTCATTCCAAAGAGGAAGAAAGGTTCTAAGGGGAGTAAGTGGTGATCGTGACTGACAAGGGAAGTCAAGGACAATATAAAAATAAAAGAGAAGACATTTAACATAGCCAAGATGAGCGAGAAGCCAGAGGATTGGGCAACTTCTAAAGATGAAAAGAAGATAACTAAAAAGGCAATACGGGGAAGAAAGACGAAGTATGAACTTAGAAGGATGAGAGGGCATCTTATAGAAAAATAAGATTATTAAGGGATTGGTCATGCTAAATGCAGGAAACATGTTCCCGATGTTGGCGGAGTCCAGAACCAGGGGCCACAGTTTAAGAATAAGGGGTAGGCCATTTAGAACTGAGATGAGGAAAAACTTTTTCACACAGAGAGTTGTGAATTTGTTGAAATCTCTGCCTCAGAAGGCAGTGGAGGCTGATTCACTGGATGCATTCAGAAGATAGTTAGATTGAGCTCTTAGGGCTAGTGGAATCAAGAGGTGTGGGGAGAAGGCAGAAACGGGTACTGATTGTGGATGATTTGCCATGATCACATTGAATGGCAGTGCTGGCCCGAAGGGCCAAATGGCCTACTCCTGCACCTATTGTCTATGTCCCTATTATTAGGCCTGGGCAAGTTGTAGGATTCCCAATCCCAATTATTGAGCAGTAATTTTCACTGGGAACTGCTTGGAAGTCTTTGTTTGGAGAGACAAAGTGGATTAAACCAGAATTTGAAAAATTACTTAAGATAGGCACCAAAAGCTGGAGAGGAGGAATGGGAAACGTGTCGGCTCGAGACCCTTCAAGGTTCTGACCTGAAACATCACCAATTCCTTCTCCCCAGATATGCTGCCTTGTCCCATTGAGTTACTTCAGCTTTTTGTGTCTATCTTCAATTTAAACCAGCATCTGCAGTTCCTTCCCACCCACTTGAAAATTTACTTTCCAGGCATGCACTCTGCTCTCAGGCAAAGATGACACGTCAGTTTGCCATGAAAGTATAACAATGGAAAAGATAAGTACAAGGTGGGGGGTGGGTTCGGGAGGTGGGGGGGGGGAGGGGGGGGGGGGGGGGGGTGAGAAATTACACAGTTAGCAAGGCAACATTTTATTGCCAGTAATTGCAGTATTTATGCAGCACAATTGAACATTTTAAACCGGTTAGCGCTGACACTTTTCAGTCCTTCTCATTCTTCACTTGCTCTTGAAAACATGGGTTCTCTCAATAAGCTGCACTTTGTCTTCATCAATCTGTGCAGTCAGCTGTGGTAAAACAACAGCAGCCAAAATACTTGTCCTGATTGATTATATGTCAGAGCCCTAAAGCTGATCTTAGTATGATCTCATGTGAACCAATAGTGGAATCGAAAGTATTTAACATTCTGTCATAATTTTGCAGCTTTGTTCATCTCGGGCTTCAATCATCCCACATACTAGACACGCATTCACTGACTAGACACACGCAAAATAACAACTTTTTCAACAAAAGTCTTAAAAGTTTATTCTGTCGACAACACCAGCAATACAGTCCCTCTCGTCTTCTTTCACACCATGCAGAAATCGCCAGATCCCCAATCATATCCGATCAGGTCCCTTCATCTCCTCGCTCACCCCCATCCAAGCACCCCAGCAGCCTTTCCAAGTGAGACTGTGGTTCACATGCACCTCTTCTAACCTCATCTACTGCATTCAGTGCTCCTAACATGGCCTCCTTTACATCAGCGACACCAAAGTCGAGGTCATGTTGCAGTTGTATAAGACGTTGGTGAGACTGCATTTAGAGTATTGTGTTCAGTTCTGGGCACCATGTTATCGGAAAGATGTTGTCAAGCTGGAAAGGGTACAGAGAATATTTATGGGAATGTTGCCAGGAAAAGAAGGTCTGAGCTGTAGGATGAGGTTGAGTAGGCTGGGACTCTATTCCTTGGTGCGCAGGGAGACGAGGGGTGTATGGAACAAGCTGGCAGACGAGGTAGTTGAGGCTGGGACTATGCCAATTTTAAAGAAACAGTTAGATAAGTACAACTGAAGGAGGTGTTTCCACACTGCATCACTCTATGACTCTTTGACTGAACATAGACTAGGTGACCATTTCGCCAAACACCTGCGCTTGGTCCACTGTGGCCAGCGGAAATTCCCGGCTGCTAACCATTGCAACTTCCCTTCCCATTCCCATACTGACCTTTTGTCTTAAGCTTCCTCCATTACCAGAATGAAACCACACGAAAATAGAGGAACGGCACCTCATATGGTGTAGCTTAAAACCCAATGTTAGGAACATTGATTTCTCCAAATTTAAGTAACACCCACCCTTTCCCCACTCTTTTCTCTCCAGTGCAAATGTATTTCTTCCACCATCCCCCCCCCCCCCCCCCCGACACCATTCCTTTCCACTTATATCCCTTCTCTGGCTTGACAGTACACTTTAACTCCTCTCCTTTTCTGATACTCCATCTCCTTTTCATTTCTAATCTTTGTCCACCCATCAGCTAATCCAAAGCTCGCTTCACCTCTGTCCATCTTACAATTGCCAGGCTTTGTCCCACCCACATCTCTTTTCCAGCTTTCTCCCCTCTACTACAATCAGTCTGAAGAAGGAGAATCATCCTTCCACAGATGCTGCTTGACCCGCTGAGTTACTCCTGCATTTTGTATTTCACTCAAGATTCCATCTGCAGTTGACTGTGTCTCACACCTGATGTCTGATCAAGACTGAGAATTTGCTGCATAAACGATCAACTTCAGGCCAGATTCAGATTAGTATACTGCCACATACTCTAGGGTGCAACCAAATTCATTGTTCAAATGAGGCTCCTAGAGTAAACAGTACACAGAGAGTAATGATAAAAACAAAAATATATATAACATTGGGAGCAAACAGCAGGATGGTTCAGTCCAGTCATAATTATCCTCTGTTCCTGGGACTAACAAGCACAGAGAAATAATGGGACAAGTTGCAGAGGTTACACCAGTGACCTGACTCAATGCACAACACGAAAGTGATTTATTTTTATGACTTTTCTTTTGACAGAAGCAGCCATGTGACAAGACTCTTTTAACAGTAATCCAGTAGCCCTGTTATTACTTGGTTTACCTACTTTCAGAACCCAGTGCAGCTCACTGTTAGCTTGATCACTAAGATTTTTTAACAGGATTGTGAGAGCATCTTCACTATAAGGATAGCAACACAACAGGTCTGCTACTTCACCACCACTTGTTCAAGTAAAACCTAGGGACCTGTAATGATCTGCAATTTCAAGCAACACCCATATTTCAGGAATGAAAGTCCCAGAGGAGGCAAGAACAAATGACTTCCACATGTCTTTTCTGATGGGTCCTGACCCGAAACATCACCTTTCCCGATTATCCAGAGATGCTGCCTGACCCGCTGAGTTATTCCAGCACTTTGTGTCTCTTTTTGTAAAACAGCATCTGCAGTCGCTTGTGTTCTCAATAAAAACTGTTTATTTTTTAAATTACCTCCTCAAGATTGACTCTGTTTTTGAATTGCAGATCCTCCTCATATGGCAGTGGTTGGGCAACTCACAAAGTTGTTAGTTATTAGTCAGAATTAGATTGTATTTTTTTTAATTATGAGAAAGATTTCATTTGCATTTGATTAATTCGTATCTTGACACGAAATGTCACCCTTCTCTTCCTTCCTTCTCTTCAGAGATGCTGCCTGTTACTCCAGTTACTGAGTTACTCCAGCATTTTGTGTTCTGACCAAGTTACAGACTGGTAGATAATGTCAGATGACCAATCCAAAAAAAAAAAAAATAACCCAGAAAAACCAGGGAGGATGGAGCCGACAATGACGACAGACGTGATGAATAAGGTGCGAGACCAGTAGGAGAGGAGAGGGAACCATGGTCTGGCCTACCATGCCCTCAAGGTCAGCTGTGGGAGACTCCTCCAGGGAATAAAGGTGGACGAGCAATGAAAGGAACGGCAGTTCGCAGGCTGACCCGCTCATCCAAGAGATGGTAATGGCTGAAGGCCCGTAGCAGCCTGGGGCTTGCCTGGATCGGGCACCACTCATAATACCTAGAGCGTGGACTGGACTTTGAAAATGGTGCATGCAGGATCAATAGAATATTTCTGTACAGTTTGCTGATCAGAGAATATGCTTAGGTATAGCAATACACTACTGGCCTCCTTGTAAGAAAAATAATTTCACATTGCGTTTGCACTTAGCACATGTGACAATAAAGCCTCCATTATACCATTAAATTACATTTAAAATGGGCCATCTCAAATTTTAATGGACCATTTCTATTTCCAAAGGATTGACTCCATGCAGCAATGCAGATCTGCACAGAATTTGGCCCTGTGTTAAAAGGTTGCTGCTTCTGGTTTTATCAAGGACAGAAAGACAATTATGAAAAAATGGGCTAATGAAGTAAAAGTGTTGCATTTTCATGTGAAGTCGTTCAATTGGGATTTTAATTTGCTGCCCAGATAGATGTTAAAAGTCCATGGCAAAGAGCTCACCCTCGGATGTCTTGAATCAAATTGATCCCTAAAATAATAAAAATAAAAATAAACTGTGAGAGGAATTCGATGTGTCCAGTAGCATCTGTGGAGGAAAATCTCCAGAGGTTTTTTTTTGCTCAATATTCCAGCATATGCAATCCCTTATGGTCATTTACCTAACCACTGTTCGCAGGGTGTTGGTGTGTGGAAGCAAGCCACTGTGCTTCCCACATCATGGCAAAAACTGCCTTAAGTACCTCATCAACTGAAAAGCACTTTGAGATGTCAGGTGGTACTGAAAGGTGCCACTTAAAACAAGTACTTCTTTTCCCATTCCTTTAACAATCTGTCAAGTAATTCAACTGATTTATTAAATGACCTGCACAAAATGCAATCCTTTACTCAGCATCATGATACTTGGCTCGCATCAGAGGAAGATGATTCCTTAAATTATTTTTGCATTTCAAAAGGATTAATACCAGCTTTCAAAGGAACATAGAAGATGCTGTTTTCAGCAAGCAGGTAATTTATAAATCAATGAAGGAAGGTACTCTAAGTCCATTAGATTTGTTACATGGCACATTCTTTTCCTTCTCCTGTTAGAGCTTATTATTTTATTTTATTTAGTTATTAAAGAATACTAGACCGGGGGGGGGGTGTTGGGTCCTGTCCCCTCAACGCGGGGGGGGGGGGGGGAGGGGGCTGCGGCGTCACACACACACTAACCACCCCCCTACACACACAGGGGGGTGAGAGGGGGAGAGGGGGAGAGGAGAGAGAGAGAGGAGGAGAGAGAGGAGGGGGAGATGGGGGGGGGAGTGGGAGGGGAGGGGGAGGGGAGGTGGAGAGAGGGGGGGGGTGAGAGAGAGGGGGGGGGAGAGAGGGGGGGGGGAGAGAGGGAGGGGGGGGAGGCGGAGGGAGGCAGTGGGGAGGGAGGGGGGGCAAGGGGGGGGAGGGGGGGGAGAGGGGGGGGAGAGGGGAGGGAGTAGAGGGTGGTAGAGTAGAGGGGGGGGGGAAGTAGGGGGAGAGTGGTGATGGGGGGGGAGAGGGGATGGAGTGGGGATGGAGGGAGAGGGCAGAGAGGATGGAGGGGTGAGAGGAAGGGGGCGAGAGGAGTGGTATAAATTACAGTACTGTTTACACATAGTCCCCCCCATTTCAGGGCACCATAATGTTTGGGACACAGCAATGTAAATTAAAGTGGTCATGTTTAGTATTTTGTTGCATATTCTTTGCATGCAATGACTGCTTGAAGTCTTCAATTCATTGGCATCGCCAGTTGCTGGGTGTCTTCTCTGATGATGCTCTGCCAGGCCTGTATTGCAGCCATCTTGAGCTTATGCTTGATTTGGGGTCTAGTCCCCTTCAGTTTTCTCTTCAGCATATAAAAGGCATGATCAATTGGGTTCCGAAATTGAGCAGATAGGATGTGTCTATACACTTCAAAATTCATTAAGCTACTACCGTCAACAGTTGTATCATCAATGAAGAAAAGTGAGCCAGTACCTTCAGCAGCAATTCATGCCCAGGCCATAACAACCCCACCACCATGTTTCACATATGAGGTGGTCTGCTTTGGATCTTGGGTAGTTCCTTCTCTCCTCCATACTTTGCTCTTGCCATCACTCTGATATAAGTTGATCTTCATCTCATCTGTCCAAAAGACCTTTTTCCCAGAACTGTGGTTGCTCTTTTAAGTACTTCTTGGCAAACTGTAATCCAGCCATCCTATTTTTGCGGCCAACCAGTTGTTTGCATCTTGCAGTGTAGCCTCTGTATTTCTGTTCATGAAGTCTTCTGTGGATAGTGGTCATTGACAAATCCACACCTGACTCCTGAAGAGTGTTTCTGATCTGTCGGACAGGTGTTTGTAGATTTTTCTTTATTTTAGAGAGAAATCTTCTGTCTTCCTTGGCCTGCCAGTCCCTTTGCGATTAGTAAGCTCACCAGTGCTCTCTTTCTTTTTAATGATGTCCCAAACAGTTGATTTTGGTAAGCCTAAGGTTTGGCTGATGTCTCTCACAGTTTTATTCTTGTTTCTCAATCTCATAATTACTTCTTTGACTTTCATTGGCACAACTTTGGTCCTCATGTTGATTATTTCTCAATCTCTTAACTTGCCGGAGATGTGATTATTTTCCGGATCGTATCTCCGGTCGCTCTGCGGCCTAACATCATGGAGCTGGCGGCCTTGCTCGAGACTGAATTTGAGCCTAACTTCAAGGCCATGGACTTACCATGGGAGCCTGTGATATCTTACCTGATTTCAACATCGAGGAGCTCGCAGTCTCGGGGAGAGACTGATGTCAGGAAACCCCAAAGTCGTAGAAGGTTCGACCAGCCCCAACCGTCTGATCTCTAGGCGCGGGGAAGCTGAGATCCCCCTGATGCGGGAGCTCGATCGACCTGACGCGGAGGTCCCAATTGCCGGCTACGGGAGCCAAGATAATCCCGTCAATGGAAGGCTCGAGGCCCCCGACCGTGGGAGAACAAAGAAGGGAAGACATTGAACTTATTTTGGAGGTGTCTCTATGGTGGATATTTATGTTAAAATGTATTTGTGTGTTTTGTTGATTTTTATTGGTATGGCTATGGAAAATCACATTTCTCGTATGTTGCAAAACATACATGGCTAATAAAGTATGATTATGATGCCTGAACATTAGTGACCAAGCCCAGTGAAATAATCTGCTAAAGAATTGCTTTGGAGTTTTACTAATCCTGCATAAAACGTGAGCTCAGATGTCAGCCCTGTTGACATATTTTGCTAAACTCTAGGTGCCACTCACTCATTCAGGAGGATGGGAAGGGTTTGGAAAGAGCACAGGATGATTTACTGGAATAGTTCCAGCAATGAGAGATTACAAAGGCTGGGGTCATTCGTCATCGAGTGGATACTGCTGCGAAGAAATTTGTTATGTGTTCAGAATCAGGAAAAGGTGAGATTAAGTTGATAGAGAGAAGATTTCCAAAGATTGACAACCAGGAGGAATGTATTTCTGATTAGCAGATACTGGCAGTAACACATTGTAAACATAATGAACTGTTAGAATTTGAATAAGTAAATGGAGTCAAAATTACAGAGATATTGGGGAAAGATCAAAAGACACCTCCTGTTGTAGTGCTATTGTAGTTTTCCAAAATACTAATGTATCATTTAACACCTGGAGTTAATGCTTACTGCGAGACAAGTATGATATGAAAATACTAATCATAGTTTAACGTAATAAGCTTGGTATGGTTATCTTTTTATTATGAATTATAGATATTCAACATCCACACAGACAACCAACTTGTGTCAGAAAGAAGTGCAGATGCTGAAAAGGAATAGGTGATGTTTCCATTTCACCACAAAGTCACTTATTACTTTTCTGCAGAGATGCTGCCTGACCCGCTGAGTTACTCCAGAATTTTGTTTCGATCTTCAGACAACCAACTTGTTCTATTTCATCAGAAGACTTAGCCAAGAATGACCTGTGCATGTGATCATGATTTGCTTCTATCCAGAGCATTGCACATCATCAACTTATAAGCATCCAACTATTTTTATGATTGGTTTTTGATTATACACTGCGTAATCAGCTTAGTTACAACTTGTATCATGCACTAAATTTGAAGCTCTGTTAGGAATTATTGAAGTCAAGTCAAGTCAAGAATTGGCTATCGTAAGGAAATATAAAGCCTGTTGTTGTTATTGCATCCTATGCAAAATTCTAAATCAAAATTTGAATCATATCAGAACATAAATTTAAATTCTGGTCAGAAACTTAAATCAAACATTCTTTCTTTGGTACAGTTTTTGACAACAAAGCCAAATGAAATAAAATGGGATAAAGTAACCATTTGGGATACAGCGTCCACGGGTAGCTCAATTATACATCACTTGGCAGGATAAATTAACTCAAGTGGTCCTCTGGCAACAATTAAATGCACAGGAGCCACTGATGCAATACAATTAAATAACTCACAGAATGGCTTCAAACCTAGTCACAAAGTACAACACCAATTGTAAGAATTATATGCAAGAAGGAACTGCAGATGCTGGTTTAAAACGAAGGTAGACACAAAAAGCTGGAGTCATTCAGCAGGACAGGTAGCATCTCTGGAAAGAAGGAATGGGTGACGTTTCAGGTTGAGACCCTTCTTCAGACTGGTTAGGGATAAGGGATATGAGAGAGATAGTGATGTGGAGAGATAAAGAACAATGAATGCAAGATATGCAAAAAGTAACGATGACAAAGTACACAGGCCATTGTTCACTTGTTTGTAGGGTGAAAATGAGAAGCTAGTGTGACTTGGGTGGGGGAGGATAGAGAGAGAGAGAGAGAAAGAGAGAGAGAGAGGGAATGCCGGGGCTACCTGAAGTGAGAAAAATCAATATTCATACCGCTAGGGTGCAAGCTGCCCAAGCCAAATATGAGATGCTGTTTCTCCAATTTGCGTTTTAGCCTCATTCTGACAATGGAGGAGACCGTGGACAGGAAGGTCTGTGTAGGAATGGGAAGGAAAATTAAAGTGTCTGGCAACCAGGATATCGGGTTGGTTCATGCGGGCTGAGCGAAGGTGTCCCGCGAAACGATCGCCCAGTCTGCGTTTGGTCTCGCCGATGAATAAGAGTCCACATCTTGAACAACGGATACAGTAGATGAGGTTGGAGGAGGTGCAAGTGAACCTCTGCCCAACCTGAAAGGATTGTTGGGGTCCGTGGACAGAGTCGATGGTGGAGGTACAGCGACAGGTGTTACATCTTCTGCAGTTGCAGGGAAGGTACCTAGGGAGGGGGTGGTTTCGGAAGAAATGTAGTCAGGAGAGTTGTGGGAGTCAGTGGGTTTGTAATATAATATATTTGATATGTAATCAATAACAAATTGTTGATTATAATACAAAAGTAGATGTGTATTTCAAATAGTATATCATGTTTTGCTCCGTTAGAAACACATTTCTCCATCACAAGTACACAAGGAAGTTTCTCTGAGCTCATTCTCAAAATAATACCTCTGTACTGCACAATTTCAGATTGTGGAGTACAGGTAATAGAACAATTCACACGTGGTTAAAGTGCACATTGTCAGATTCTAATAAAGGTCATTTTTATAGATTTTGGTTTCACCATGTAGAAATTCCAGCAATGTTTACACATAGTCCCACGATTTCAGGACACTATAATGTTTGGGACACAGCAATTTAATGTAAATTAAAGTAGTAATGTTTAGTATTTTGCTGCATATTCTTTGCATGCAATGACTGCTTGAATCTGCGATTCATGGACATCACCAGTTGCTGGGTGTCTTCTCTGGTGATGCTCTGCCAGGCCTGTAGTGCAGCCATCTTTAGCTTATGCTTGTTATGGGCACTAGTCCCCTTTAGTTTTCTCTTCAGCATATAAAAGGCATGATGGGTCTTGGTCCCAAACATTATGGAGGGCACTGTATGCAAGGTTCAAAATCCAAATTATCCAGAGTCTCTATCCACTTATAATGGTTGTATTTATATTAAGGCAATGCTGCAGAGATTAAGCAGAAAAAACAGGTCCCGCACCCCATGAACCATTAATTGTAGATTAATACAATTTTTTTAATTCTTTTCATTCCCATCAGCTCCCCACAGATGTAACAATTAAAGTGTAAATCAGGAATAATTTACAGTGGCAAAATAATCTAAATGTCTTTAGTATGTGACAGGAAACTGGGGCATTTTGAGGAAGCTCACATGGTCACAGAGCGAACATGCAAACTCCATACAGACAGTGACGGAGAACAGTATTGGATCTTGGACTCTGGAACTGTGAGAAGCAACTTCACTGGCTCTACCACTGTGTCTGCAGCTGGCAGTGGACAAGTAGCAGAAACAAAGACGCACATCCCTGACTAACTTTATAGATTTTAGATTCCGCAACTGTACAATTTCCTTCCTGATATCAAGACCCTTAAAAACCTACTTGAAGCGAGCTACACATAATACTAACTGCCAGAAAGCGATCTTCTGGAAAGGAAAACAAAATCCGGCCCAAAATAGCCACCACCTTTGATATAATTTATAACCAATTTCCAGGCAAAGGGCAGTCAGTCAGCACCATTTGA
This sequence comes from Leucoraja erinaceus, assembly GCF_028641065.1. Lineage (NCBI taxonomy): Eukaryota > Metazoa > Chordata > Chondrichthyes > Rajiformes > Rajidae > Leucoraja > Leucoraja erinaceus. The sequence goes on from NC_073388.1 coordinate 35,854,143, forward strand.
ACAATATCGGCAGGTATTATGATGTGCATGACAGTGCAAGGGTGAGGACTGTTCATCAAAGTCTGACACTAGATGTCTCCTCTCCATACTGATCAAGTGTTTCCCTCAAGTCAAGTGCCCAGGTTTATGGTGCAATTTCAGCTTCTTGACACACTGCTGTTATGTTATCTCCTGCAGACTGAAACATTTTATAAATACTTCAGGGTGTAATGTACCCTCAAATTTAGTTACCCTGTTGTACATACTCCTTTTCAAAGCAGACTATATATTTTTTCATTATGAAAACTTAAAAAATACCCACTTCGTTTCGGAAGAACATAGAATAGTACAGCAGAGGAAGAAACCCTTCAGTCACAATGTCTGTGTCGCTAAATTAAACTAAACCTTTCTGCCTGCACATGATCCAGATCCCTCCAAACCTAAATAACCATGTGCCTATTTAAAGGCCTCTTAAATGCCATTATCGTATCTGCTTCCACTACCACCACTGGCATCATGTTCCAGTCACTCACCACTCTCTGTGTAAAATAACTTGCCCCACACATTTACTTTAAACGTTTGCCCTCTCATCTTATAGCTATGCCCTCTAGAATTTGACATTTGCACCCTGGAAAAAAGGTTCTGACTGTCTATCGTATCTATTCCCCTCATAATTGTATACATTTATGTCAGGTCTCTCCTCAGCCTCCAATGGTCCAGAGAAAATAATCCTGCAATGTCCATCCACTCCTTATAAAGAATCCCCTCTAATCTAGGCAACATCCTGGAAAAAGTATTTTGCGCTGGCTCCAAAGCCTCTACATCCTTCCTGTAGTGGGGTGATTAGAACTACACAGAATACTCCAAATGTGGCCTAGCCAATGTTTTATAAAGCTGCAGTAGGATTCCTGGCTCTTATATTCAATGCCAATGACCAATGAAGGCAAGCATACCTAATCCATCTTTAATACTCTATTTACTTGTGGTTCCCCTTTGTGTTCTTGAACCCACAAATCTTTAACATAAATGTAAAATGCTATCAAACTATCAACATCTGCTGGTTCAAAGTTAACAAAATGGTGTCAAATTAAGTTGTTTTTTCTATAACAGGCCATGAGTCTGCATTGGTATCATCCAGACGCCACACTGTAACTCATTTAATATAAACTGCCAAATTGGCCTAAGTGGGTAGCACTCTCTCACCTCTAAGTCAGAAGGAGAAGGGTCTCGATCCGAAACATCAAACATTCCTTCTCTCCAGAAATGCTGCTTGTCTCACTGAGTTACTCAAGCATTTTGTGTCTATCTTCGGTTTAGGCCAAATATTGTTATTGCTGTATTATTGCTCTGTAAACCAAAATGCACTGAAAATTTTCATTTGGCGTGCTCTCCAGGCAAATAACCCATACACGGGTATAATAATCCTATACATGAGTATAACAAGTAGTGCAAAATGATAAAGGAAACAAGAATACAGAATATAGTGCGTAGGAAGGAACTGCAGATGCTGCTTTATACCTCTCTTCAATCAATCAATCAACCTTTATTGTCATCTTGCAAGCAACAGTTGTATGCAGAATGATAAAGGAAACAGAGTGCAGAATATAGTGTGTAGGAAGGAACTGCAGATGCATTCTTCATACAGAATATAATGTTAGCTACAAACATTTTGCAGATTAAAAATGTGCAAAGGCCTCTATGAGGTAGATTGGGAATAAATCCTGAGTACATGAGCCAAGAGGCATCTGTCCACTCCCCCAACCTGTCCAAGTCACCCTGCATTCTCATAGCATCCTCCTCACAGTTCACACTGCTACCCAGCTTTGTGTCATCTGCAAATTTGCTAATGTTACTTTGAATACCTTCATCCAAATCATTGGTGTATATGACTGAGTACATAATCTGATAACAGTGAGGAAGAGCTTTTCTTGAATGGTGGAGTGTGCTTTCAAGCTTTCGTATGTTTCATAGCTTCATAGCAGAAGGATTTGAGTATAAGAGCAGGGAGGTTCTACTGCCGTTGTACAGGGTCTTGGTGATACCACACTTGGAGTATTGCGTGCAATTTTGTTCTCCTAATCTGAGGAAAGACATTCTTGCCATAGAGGGAGTACAGAGAAGGTTCACCAGACTGATTCCTGGGATGGCAGGACTTTCATATGAAGAAAGACTGGATAGACTCGGCTTGTACACGCTAGAATTCAGAAGATTGAGGGGGGATCTTATAGAAACTTACAAAATTCTTAAGGGGTTGGACAGGCTAGATGCAGGAAGATTTTTCCCGATGTTGGGAAACTCCAGAACTAGGGGTCACAGTTTAAGGATAAGAGGGAAGTCTTTTAGGACCGAGATGAGAAAATCATTTTTTACACAGAGAGTGGTGAATCTGTGGAATTCTCTGCCATAGAAGGTAGTTGAGGCCAGTTCATTGGCTATATTTAAGAGGGAGTTAGATGTGGCCCTTGTGGCTAAAGGGATCAAGGGGTATGGAGAGAAGGCAGGGATGGGATACTGAGTTGGATGATCAGCCATGATCATATCGAATGGCGGTGCAGGCTCGAAGGGCCGAATGGCCTACTCCTGCACCTATTTTCCATGTTTCTATGTTCTGCCCGACAAGAGAGGGGAGAAAAAGAGAACGACTGGGATGTGAGTGGTTGGCCGCTTGGTCTCCCACCACAGGTCCAAGCACAAAATTCACGACTGACATTCAACACTGCAACAATGAGGGATTGCTACCGTCTCAAAATGCTACATTTGAGACATTATCCTAAGACTGTGGCTGCTCTATCAAGGTGGTGTAAAAGATTCCTGTTATTTTGCAGAGGAGCAGGGCAGTTATTCCCTGTGCTGTAGCCGATGTTTATCCCTCGATCAGTTTGGTCACTATCACACCACTCTTTATGACAGCACCCTCTGAGCACATTGGCTGCTGTCTTTCCTGCACAACAACAGTGACCTCATTCATTGGAAATAAAGTGCTTACGGACCACGATCAGAAAAATTGCTTCATCGATTCAAGTACATCTTTTAAAAGCAAAAAGCAAACTACTATTATTAATCTATCCTTACAAGTACTAACCAGAAAGGCCAATGTTATCCTCTATTATTTGTTCCTCTACAACATCTAGAGAGGTGTCGTCCATCATTCCAGTAGAAACATCATCACAATCCAGGCTTGAATAGAACAAGTCTGTGTTTGGCACTTGTTCCACTATAACGGCAGGAAATGGCAGAGGATCTTCAAGCTAGGAACAAAAAAAACATTCAATGTGGTTAAAGTGAAAGAGACAGAGAACATAGTGAAGAAGCAGCTGTTGCTCTAAACAAAAATAAATGCAGCATGTTCCAACTTCAGCAATGTACTTAGGTATCAACAGTTTGTTCTGAAAGCGGAATTAAGATTACAGTATGTAACCTGGACTTTGTTCCAACCATCTACCTATCGAAATCCCCCTCGCCTGTGTCCACCTCTAACCTGCAATGCTTTGTCCTGTCTCTCCCCTTTTGCAGCTGTCTTCTGCCCCCCCTACAATCAGTCTGAAGAAGGGTCCTGACCTGAAAAGTCACCTATCCATGTTCTCCAGAGTTGCTGCCTGACCTGCTGAGTTACTCCAGCACTTTATATCCTTTTGTGTATCAACCAGCATCTGCAGTTCTTTGTTTCTCCAAAGGAACTCAACCTGAAGTGGCAGTGTTGACTGGACTTCACTCTGCAAGACCTCAATGTGGCAAAGTGCTCATCGCTGTTAAAAACAACTGTTTTATTGTGAACTGCAATTTCAAAGCAGATTTCAATGCAATTTTTTCACCCATGGAGAAGTGAGGAGCAGAAATCGACATGACAGCAGCACATCTTCACCATTGCAGTGCAACTCAAGATTTCAAAATAAAGATAATTTAAATTCTAGCTACACTGATCTTGCTTTATTTGAAATTTCCCAGTTGCCCTAAAGTGTAACTTTAAGGTTAAACATTAAAAAGTACAAGCCAACTCATTCAATGTGCCCTCAACACAAAGCCTGAACTCTTGATCCAGAATATATCATCCGATTATCTTGTCTTTTAATATCATCCCTAAGCCATCTTTTTGATTTTGATCCCTTTGGAACACTCATAGTTGACCTCCCTGTATTGACATGATCCTGTCTTTTAAGTCATCAGAAACTTATCATGTCCAATGGATATTAATATATAATTGTCTAGTGAATTAATATCTTTTTTTTATGTACAGAAGAAGAAGAAGTTGCATTTATATATGATACTCAGGACTTCAAGATGTCCAAAAGCACTTTACAACGCTATTAAGGATTTTTTTTGTGTGTGTGTAGTCATTGTTACAGGATGCACAGCATCCAGTTTCCATACAACAGGTTCCAACAAACAGCAACGTGAAAACGACCAGACAATCTGTTTCCAGGTGTTAACTGAGTGATAAATATTGACTGGAGCACTGAGAGAATTCCCCAACTTTTTTCTCATTAAAGTAGTCTCACAGGATCCTGGTATAACGTGGGTAATTTCAATTAGCTTTATTCTACTCAAAACTGACTGATTGCTTGACTCCCTTGAAATATCAGGAAGACCAAGGAACATGGATGTGTTGCACTGTCTGCCAAAAATCCTACTAATTGCTCTTCCATTTCCCAAAGGAATTGTAACATTGCTTTACACTTCTTGACGACAACATTCATTGTCTTTCTCTGTTTCCATCAGCCCTTGATCCTTTGTTTGATATGCTGCTCTTCCTCATGCATGCTGCAATTAAGGTTGCCCTCTTACAGTGGATTCATATTTTGAATCGAGACCCTTCATCAATGTCCTTGGTCTTCCATATATTACTTGGGATTCAAGCAATTACTAATTCTTTCCCCAGCATCTCAAAACTAGGAAGCTTTTCCCCATTTGAAACTCAAGCTTGGTGTTCCTTGAGTTAACTCAACATCATAAGAACACAAGAAAAATAGGGCCAAAAACAAACTGATAGAGAAACTAAGCAGTATCTGTTAAGGGAAATGGGCAGTCAATGTATCGGATGTCCCTTTACTTGGCCTGAACTAGAGGAACGAACCTCAGATTCCATCTCAGTAGAATTTACAATCCGATGGCACAAACATTGTATTCTTTGATTAAAGGTAAACTGTTCTCCCACAGTCCATTTCTCCCTACTTCTCGTCTACCCAGATAATTTCTACAAATACCACACCCCCTCTCACCCAGATTCTGCCCACTCCACCTGCTCATTACCCACACACTCCTCCCATCAAGTCCCCACCACCCCACTTTTCCCATCTGCACTCCCCACCTCCCTTAGTTGCACCCATAATCCATCTTTATTTCCCATTCATATCAACTGCAGGTCTCTTGCTATCTTCACCAATCACACCCAAGTGTTTGCCACTACCTCCACTCCTCTCTTCCCCACCAGACCCCATCCACCGCTTCTCACCCGGTCTGCCGATCATTCGCCAGCTTCCACTCCCCTACCCAGCTTCATCTCTTTTGTGCTTACTCTCTCTCCTCTAATCCTACAGTCCAGACGATGGGTCTCGATTGGAAAGACTGAGCGATCATTCGATTAACTGTCCATTTCCTTCCACAGATGTTGCCTGACCTGCTGAGTTCTTCATGCAGTTTGTTTCAACAGTTAGACTAATAGAGGCACATATAATGTAGACAGTTGGCACCATTTTTACAGGGTGGAAATGTTAAAGACAAGGCGGCATAGATTTAAGGCCAGAGGGGCAAGGTTTAATGGGGAAATGTGGAGTGTTTTTTTTACTCATTGAGTGGTAGATGTCTGCAAGCTGCAAGCATGGAGGCAGATACAATTGTAATGTTTGAGGCTTTTAGATAGGCATATGAATATTCAATACATTAATATATTTATATATAGATATATATATAAATATCATAAACTTAGTATCTGCGTCGACCATCGCCCCTGGATTCCTGTCACCCCTGCATTCCATGCACCCACCACTCTGTGTGAATATGTGCCCCGAATATCTCATATAAACTTTCTCCCTTCTCATCTTAAAGCGATGTCCTTCTTTATTATTTGACATTTCGAGCCTTGAAAAAAGGTTCTGACTGTCTTCTCAAAAAACTTCCATCAGGTCCAACACTCCAGAGTAAATAATCCAAAGTTTCTCCAAACTCTGCATCCAGCTGATGCCATTTAATCCAGGCAGCATCTTGCTCAACCTCTGCACCCTCCCCAAAACCGTCACATCCTTGTATGCATCAACATTCCATACACATTTTCACTTTGTAGAAATTCAAGACAAATGCAATTTTAAGTCACATTGTGATTTTTTTTGGAGATATTTTCTTGCCTATATAATGTAGCTCCATATAAATTAATGATAAGAGAACAATGAGATGGCATCCAAGCTCCTCAAGGTTCAGCATCAAGTTTAGCTCAAGGGTCTTCTTTTGGATGTCAGTAACAGGTAACAGTTTGTGAAATAGATTTCTCGAAATTCAAAGCATAGAAATGTTCTTAAGTTGATGCCATTTTTTTGTTTGGTTTAATGGGTGCCAGCTGGTATTGTGCACCTTGACAAGGTGGTGATAAACTACCTTCCTGATCCACTGCAATCACTGTGGTTGAAGGTAGACCCACAGTACTGTTGAGAAGGTACTTCAGGAAATGGCTCTATTTTTCATTATTCTGCCTGCATCCCACCAACCCCCCTCCTGCCACCAACCCCTCCTGACCAACACAGAAAAGGGGTAGAGAGAGAGAGAGCATTGAATGAAAATCTAACATGGCATTATGGAACAAATGACTCATTTTTTTCAAAATTGTCATTAATGAACAGCTTGTGATCATGTTTGTATTGAATGGAACTGGAGTGTCTTACATTTGAAGGTTTGGAAAGAAAGCTTGTGGCAACAAAGAACTCAAGATTGCATATATGATAGGGAAAATGGTTAAGTAAAAGATATACGTTGTCAATGCTAAGACGACGTGTTGATGCTTTCGTAGTTCTGACTGTGCTTAATGCTGCTATATCTTTTATCAAAGTAAGATTGACAACACAGTGAACTGAAACGTCACCTATTCCTTTTCTCCAGAGATGCTGTCTGACCCGCTGAGTTACTCCAGCCCTTCGTGTCTATCATAGTATGAGGTCTGCATGTTAATACCAATCATTCGGGTGCCAAATTACACATGTTCAACAAATGAAAGAAGTCGTTAAAAGGATAGTAGAGTGTGTTTGTCCAAGATTGTTATGATCGAAAAGGTGGAGCAGGAGAGGCAACAGAATGCCCAGAAGGGGGCAGCAGATATCAGTTCAACAGACCCAGACTAACTGTAAATGCACAGTCAATTTTATTGTCATGTCAAATTGCACTGTTTTACACCGACTCATTCCTCTCTCACCCTCACGCACAGTTGAGCTTCCAGTAAAGTAACCACTTTTGGAATATTCCCTACTTTTGCCCTTACAAAGGGACAATAAACAAATGTTTGTTCTGGAAAAAAAATTATGGTAAAAAAATCTTATTTAAATCTCTGGCATTAGCAAAGAAATATAAAGAGATTTTAATAAGCAAATGTTTACATTGTATTTCATTATTTTGGAACAGGCTACACGAAGCAGCGATAGCCAGTGCAGTCAGTGGTCACTGTAGGTCAAACACTGACGTACATATAAATGGATGTTATCCTACCTATTTGTGTGCCGCATGTGTAATACAGCAGCTCAGAATTCTGCTGCAGTGCTACAGTGCCTCACTCTGGCACATCATAGCAAAGGATTTATTTTCACATTTGTTTCCAAACTGAAGACATTTAAAAGTAATTATTTTTACTGTTGTTTAAGAGCTGGATCAAAGTAATGAAGGGTTTATCTGGCAATATCAACCATACAAGTTGTCATTCTTTGTTTCTATCTAGTCCAAGCATTGATGTACTTAAAAATATGGAAGATTTTCCAGAAGGTTGCAAAAAGGTCTGCCTGCAGACTGCCTGCAGATGTAAGTACATTTATAATGCAATTTTCAATTAAATCTTAAGAAGGTATGAAACATAAGGAAATATTTGGGGGGGGAAGAAAATAACGGAGCAATTATAGCAGGCAGCAAAGGTTCAATGGACTAAATTATACCTTCTAAGCTGTTACTGTTCTATGATTCAGTAAGCGGTGACATGATCATTGTTGGTTAGGAAACTAAAAATATATGATAAGCATTGGTTAACATTTAAATAATTAATACAGTGTACAACCCTTTAAGGCCAAATAAACATTTGTCCTATCTTTCCTTGGTTGGAAATAAATGAGCCAACTGTGGCTAACAATTTTTAAATAGTTTTAAATCGAAGTATATAGCGTATAAAACTGCAAAAGAGCATGGGTCCACAGGATTGCACAGATGTAAACTGATGAACTGGCTGTAAATGCTTCTATAGATATTTTTAAATAGGAAAGATTAACACAAATGTTTTAGGAAATATGTTGTAAAGTTGGAAAGGCTACAGAGAAGATTTACAAAGATGAACCAAGATGGCGCGATCCTGTCCCGTCGTCGTCATGGCAGCTCCGCGGAAACTGTGCGTATTTTTAACTTTCATGTTCTTTTATAACTTATTTCTAAGTTCCAACTCCCTAGTACTAACAAAGTATGACAGGGAAACTCTCTCAAACCTAAACACTAGCGAAAACAGGAGGAGGTGGCTGATCTGGCACTCTGGTGTCAGGACAACAGCCTTCTCTTGAATGTCAAAAAAACGAAGGAGTTGATCGTGGACTTTAGGAGGGCACATCATCCGAGGACGGACACACCATTGAAGATAAATGGGGATACTGTGGATAGGGCGAGTTGCTTTAAATACCTGGGAGTCCACATCTCAGGGGATCTGACATGGACATCACACGCTGCAGCACTGGTGAGTAAGGCAAGGCAGCGCCTTTACCACCTCAGGCAATTGAGGAAATTCAGTCTTTCTGAGGATCCTCCAGTGCTTCTACTCAGTGGCTGTGGAAAGCATCTTGTTCGGAAACATCACGATTTGGTTTGGGAACTGCTCTGCCCAGGACAAAAGGCTCTGCAGAGAGCAGTGCGTTCGGCCGAACGCACTATGGGAACTATACTCGCCCCCCCTGCAGGAACTATACATCAGAAGGTGCAACGCCACAGCCAACAAGATCATGGGAGACCCCTTCCACCCCAACAATGGACTGTTCCAGCTGCTACGGTCAGCCAAACGCCTCCGTTGCCATGTTGTGAAAACGGAGAGGATGAGAAGGAGTTTCTTCCCAGAGGCCATTAGGACTGTAAACTCCTATCTCTCCAGGGACTAACTTAACTGTACCAATTTACTGTTGTGTGGTGTCTTTTTAAAATTGCTATTTTTTTATTTTTTTCCATCCCACAAATATGTAATATGTGAATATGTGATTCTGTTCTGTTCTGTTTTGTAGTTTTTTTTTGCACAATCCGCAAGCATTGCCACTTTTCATTTCACTGCACATCTCGTATGTGTATGTGATGAATAAACTTGACAACTTGACTGTTCCTTGGAGCGCAGGAAATTGAGAGGTGATCTTATAGAGGTGTACAAAATCATGAGAGAAATAGATAGGTAGGTAGACGCACAGGGGAATCAAGGACCAGAGGACATAGGTTTAAGATGAAGGGGAAAACATATAATAGGAATCTGAGGGGTAACGCTTTCACAAAGGGTGATGGGTGTCTGCAACGTGCTGCCAGAGGAGGTAGTTGGGGCAGGGACTATTGCAATGCTTACAAACAGGTACATGGATAGGCCAGGTTTAGAGGGATATGGGCCAAACTCAGGCAGGTATAGTTGGGACATGTTGGTCTGTGTGGGAAAGTTGGACTGAAGGGTCAATTTCCACGCTGTAGGACTCTATGACAAATTAATGTGGATTATTTATCGACTGAGATACAAAAACATACTGGGGAATTAAGATATGGCAGAGGAATTAAGCAAATCTTTTGTGCGCCTTTACAGAAAGGCCAGAGAAGCTGAACAAATCAGCGTGAGCCAAATCAAAATTAAAGAAATAAATCCGTGGGACTGAGAGCTGGTAAATGGCCAGGACCTGGAGACTACATCCTGAGTTTGGAGAAATGTACGCTGGATGCAATGGTCGCATTCGGAGGAGAGGTGGGAGGGGGGTTGGGGAGAAGGGGAAGGGAAGCAGGTTTGTTCATTGCTTTCTGAATAAGAAGCGGGCAACTTTCTAAAAGGAGCAATTCTCATGGCAACAGGGAAAGAAAAGAACTGCAGGATTAATTGGACAGGACTTGTGCCAAGCTAGGCAAGATGGGGCAAATAGTCTCCCCCTGTATCATTTAATTTTCTGATTCATTGAAACACAAAATAAAAGTATTATGGGTACATTGAAAACCTATGATTAGGCCAGCACAAAGATTCCATAGTGTTGTCTTGAGCCCTTTTAAAAATAATGGATGGATCATTGATTAAGAGAGAGCGGGATTTCTACTGGGCATCATGTTTATACTGTTATTGCAGTGTGTGTAATTTATAAGAACCTAGAGCAACTAACCACATCCATGGGGAGAATTGTAAAAATGCATTTGCAGACAACAGTTCATTTGCTATGTTGTTGAACCACTCATGGACACAACTTCCACGTGAAGATTGAAGCTGAAAAGTGGCAAACAATTTCACCAGGTCAGAATGAGACAGTCTAATCACCTCCCCTAGATATTCAACCCTATTATTGGATCAGCCACAGAATGAACATGGCCACAGGAACAACTCAGAGAGTTGAGTCATGCAGGCTGACTATTCAGAGCCTTCCCACCCTATAAAAGACATGCCCAAGAGTGATGTAACTTAAAAGTCATTTTAATTTTTCTCCAGTTCTGAGAATGAATCTTCAACCAGAAATGTTAAGGCTGTTTCTCTTTCTACAGTTGCTGTCTATTCTGTTGTGTGCTTCCATCATTTGCATTTTTTTCTGATTTTTAGCACTTACAGTAATTTTTATTATACTAACGTCCACTTTTCCCCCTATTTTATGAATTCACTAAAACACGATTAAATCAACAGATCAGCAGAATGGTGCAGCAATAGAGTTGCTGTCTTGCAGAGCCAGAGCCCGGGATTTGAACCTGACTAATAAGAGTGCTGTCTGTACGGAGATTGTATGTTCTTCTCTAGGATTTTCTCTAGGTAGTTCAATTTCTGCCTACATTCAACATGCTGGTTTGTAGGTTAATTGGCTTCAGTGGTGGTGTTCCCAGAGTGTAGAATAGAACTAGTGTATGGATGACAGCTGGTTGGCTTGGACTCGGTGTGTTGAAGGGCCATATTCCACACAGTATCTCAAAACAAAACTAAACTAAACACAGGATCTGAGAAACAATTAGACAGCATTCTCTGGAAGAGCCCCACCCCAGTGTATGGCAGTAGCATGGTAATATGTAGAACTTCCCCTGAATCTGTGAACAAGCCCCTGACTCTGAGAGCATATACAGCAGTTAATCAGTCTGAATGCTAATGATCCAAAACAGCCTGTACAATTTCAATACGTTTATATTTAGTCATGATATAGAAAGAGGCCAATCCACTCTGTGAGTCTATGTTGGCCCTCAGAACAATCTAATTTCTCCTCTAATTTTCATGATAACTGATTTTCCATACATTCCCATCTATTTTCCCACTACCTACACCAGAGGCCAATGTATCCACCAACCTATGCATCTTTGGGATGAGATAGAAAATAGGAGCACTTGGAGGACACCCATTCGATCACAGGGAGAGTGTGCAAACTCAACAGACTTCACCTTTGTAGGACTGAACCAGAGAAACTGGAGCCGAGAGGCATCAGCTCTACCTGCTGTACCAGTGAGCTGCCTCAGTTATTTCAATTTGTCGCAATACTCAGACATGCATGCAGTATGAATGTTAATATTAGGTCTCTCTGTAGATGATTCTCCTTCAAATTGAAAGGAATGTATGTGAGTATCTGTTGATTGGTATTCTTTTTTTTACTGAACGATTATCAATTTTTGGTTGATGGAATATGATTTCAACTGGGGCATGAAAGTACATGGACGGCTGACATGTAGCTGAAGTGGTGACACCAGGGCAACACCCAAGACTACTGTGTATTTAGATGGTTCTGGTTTAGTTTGGTCTCTTGGTTCTATTGCAAGGGGAACAAATATCCCAGTCAGCATTCATCTCTTAACTATCATCGCCACATCTGACAAAATTCTGAATTATTCTGTTTCATCTGTAGCCAAGAGATGAGAAAAACAGCACTCAAAACGTGGATTATGTGCCCTTAATCTTTTTTGTAGTTAATTTACTGTGAAAGGTGCATGGAAAATGGATTACCTAGAACAGGGAAATAAATTATCTGATGCACTTACCGAAGTAATCTAGTCTACTCGACGTTGTCATGGTAGGGAGGTAGGTGAGGGTAAAACATCAAAATAAATGTAGCAACTCACTCAGTTCGGTGGTGAAGATGATGAGTCAGTGTACAAGCTTAAGTCTAACTAAAAATTGGTGGATGAGGATAACATTTGGCAGCAGATGGAGTCAAAACATTGGTGAAACTGTATCATGGATTTTAACTATGTCTCATCAATAAGTCAAATATGAAACTTTCAATCCTTCCAGCATTTTTTGCCAAATAAATTGATATTGACTGTTAAGTTTCCCATTGTATTAGAATGTATTTAGCTTGACATTGTAATGTATTTTCTTCATGGCTGGTTTGCCAGCACTCGCTTTCATTAACCAGCTGTTTCAGTGCTCAATTCCTCAACTTAATCCACCTGCTCTCCCTTTCCTAAGGTGCTTTGAACTTCTACCTAAAACAGGTGCACAAACAGCAAACAGTAGAGGAGATTTGATTTGATGTCACACCCATGGGCTTTGAAGAGTGAGCATCTATTTTGTTGATGCATGAGCTATTTAGATTAGTAACAGTGCAGCATTATTGCATTACTGAAGGACATTACAGTAGTAATACTATAATATTTAATTGTGATGTACAAACATTTGCTGCACATATTCCCCACACAGTGAATTTAATAGTTTGGATAACTGAGGATGGTAAGAACAGGGTGAGATAAGTATCTTCACAGGAAGGAAAAGGAAAGTAATAATCTCTAACATTAGCTATGCCAAAGATCTTTTTGAACTCTTTAGAAATCGGATGAGATTTCACTGCAATTCGATTATCACCAATGGAATCAGAGATAAATTCAGTCTCATAACACGCTGACGGTAATAGCTTTGGCACATCTGGGCACATTTACTCACTCCGCAATTTTCCCCTGATATCATGTATTGTTCATTTGTAAACAGTGGTTCATTGATGTAATAAGATTATTGGCAAATGCTTTGTTACTTTTTAAATGAGCCTTCTAGTTCATTGGTTTTCATCAGTTTTCAAATAAAGTATGAGACTTTCAACACCACTATGTTTAATTTTAAATGTTAAAGGCGATGAATGTTCATTTGTGATCTGGTGAAATTCAATTGTTCAATGAGTGGGCATGTTATGGCTGAGTTAGCTGCAGGCTAACTCTACAATCTGGCTGCAGGCTAACTCTATGTTGGAAGCCGGGATGGGGTGGGAGTGGAGTTTGCAGGGTGCCTATTTAATGAAAATTATTTTAGAAAATGTGCCTATTTAATGAAAAGTAATTTAGAAAATGTGCAAGATAGACACAAAATGCTGAGGTAACACAGTGGGTCATACAGAATCTCTGGAGAAAATTGATCAGTTATGTTTCGGGTCTGGTTCCTTCTTCAGACTCAAAATGTCACCTATCTACTTTCTACAGAGATGCTGCCTGACCTGTTAACTTACTCCAGTAGTTTGTGTCAATCTTTGGTATAGACCAGCACCTCCGCATCATTTTTATTACATTAGAAAATGGGAAGTTACATGAATTTGTCATGATAGCAAACAGCAAGAGATCAGAAAGAGATACTGCAGCTGCTACATGGTTTACTTTAGCTCTTTTGTGGGGCATGATCAGAATCTAAATTCTCAGGGGGTTCTATCATATTCCAAAATCATATTTATTAATGCACAGTGCAATTTATCACTGGCAAGGATATCTATTGCCAAAATCTACATAAATCTGAAACCATAGTGGAGGATTACCTCCTGTGTGAGAAGATATTCTTGTATTGCAATTAGTTAGGAAGATCCAGTAATGGTAAAGCAACGATGATATATAGCTGGGTCACGTTAATAGTGCAACATGATTGGGAACTTACAGACTAAGTGTTGCCACCCACTTCAATTCCTCCACAGTTATTGCAAACAATATTTTCTTAAAAGACTTGGGTTCTCGGTTCCATCATTATACTGTCGCAAGTTGGCCTGTTTCGGTGCTGGAATTGTTATATGGTTATATGATTGTACTTCATGCTTGTTAGACATACCTGCTGCATATCCTCCATTCCATTGCTTGCAAACTCAAACACAAACTCGTTGTGCTGGACTACAGCAGCCATGTTTTGCAGAGAAAGGATTCCAAGACCTCTCCTGAACTAGGCAATAAAGGCTCCCTATGAATTCGAAAGAGTGATGGCAATCCGGAGCTTCAAGAGGTAGTTAGAATGAAGAAATATATCTGTCTTGTCAGCCTTGATGAGCTTGTTGAAAAGAAGATGCGTCAAGATGACAAACTTTGAATCAAAGCTGCATGTGTGCCACACAGGGAACTTTCTTTGGTCTTGAAGGTGAACTTATAACCTTATGGAAAACGACGGTTCTTGGCACATCATGTAATGGATCTGTAAGAGCAAAACAAAAATAGATTTATCAATGAAGTGGCCAAACAAAGATCTAGATGATAAATTTAACATGAGAAAATATGATGACTGGAACATTAAGATGGGCAGCCTGTGACTGATACAAGGCATGGCATGTTCAGTATATTAGCATCCAATGGCTTTTACCAACATTCACTAGGTAATCTACCAAATGACATGATCCAAAGCTCAGAATGATCCCTTGTTTAAATATGTGCACATGACTGGGCATACAACAGTTTTCCACAATTTGAAAAATTCTGCAATGTTCACATCCAATGAAATAATGCTTTGTCAAAGGAAAATGCCCCATTACCAATTGGTATTCTTTTTAAAAGATAATTTAAACGGGATCAGTGCCATATAGGAATTTGGTAGATTGCAACAAAGTGGCAAGGAGTGGCAAAATGTGAACTTGCATCAATGATTCCACATGTTGAGAGATGTCAGCCTTACCAGTTCACAGGAGGTGTAAGGGGAAATGTTTTCTCAGAGGAAATAAGGAGTCAGTGACATTCTGATACTATGCTACTTAAGCTCAATAATAAAGAGATTTAGGCTACAAAAGATACATTACCATGCAACCAGCAAAAATCCTTTTGGTTCAAATATGGTCAGAGATGATGAAGAGTAAAGGAAATATACAATGAGTGCAAAGTTAAACATGAAGTCCGCCGTCATATCGGGTATCCATTGTCCTTTGTGTTTTAAAGTCTACTAGACCAAGTGCAGACCCGTTGGGTCTGTTTCCCTAACGGGGGGGTGAGAAGAGAGGGAGGGGAGAGGAGGAGGAGGAGGAGGACACGGGATAGATTTGTGAGGAAAAGGAGAGCGGGGGGTAGGAGGTGAGAGAGGGGGGAGAGAGAGAGATGGGGGGGGAGGAGGGAGGGGGAGAGAGGGGAAACAGTGGGGAGGGAGAGTGGAGGGGGAAGGGGGAGAGAAGTGGAAGAGTGGGGGGAGGGGGAGGAGGAGAGGGGGAGAGGGTCAAGGATGGGAGTGATGGAAGAGGGACAGTTGGGATAGGGGGGGGGGGGGGGGGGAGAGAGGGAAGGGGGGGTGGGGATAGAGAGAGGGAAGGGGATGGGGGAGAGAGGGATGGGGATGGGGGGAGGGGGAGAGGGGAGAGGGGGAAGATGAGAAGGGGAGAGAAGTGGAAGAGTACCGTGGGAGGAGGAGGGAGCGGTAGAGGGGTAGCGGGACACACGCGTGGGGAAGAGGGACGGGGGAGTGGTGGAAGAGGGACAGAGGGGTACCCGCTGGGAGGGGTGGGGGGAGTTGGGGTGAGGGGGGGGGGGGAGACATAAGGCAGAGAGAGAGAGGGGTGGGGGAGGAGAGATGGGGTGGGGGAGAGGGGAGAGGGAGGGGAGAGAGAGAGGGTGGTGGGGGAGGGAGAGGGGTGGGGTAAGGGGATAGGAGGGGTAGGGGGAGTGGTGGAAGAGGGACAGAGGGGTAGGGGGGGAAGGGGTGGTTCTTTAGAGAGGGAGAAGGGGGGTGGGGGAGAGAGAATTGGGTGGGAGAGGGAGGAGAGGGATCAGGAGAGGGGAAGAGGGAAGGGAGAGGGAAACATAGAAATTAGGTGCAGGAGTAGGCCATTCGGCACTTCGAGCCTGCACCACCGTTCAATATGATCATGGCTGATCATCCAACTCAGTATCCTGTATCTGCCTTCTCTCCATACCCCCTGATCCCTTTAGCCACAAGGGCCACATCTAACTCCCTCTTAAATATAGTCAATTAACTGCCCTCAACTACCTTCTGTGCCAGTGAATTCAAGAGATTCACCACTCTCTGTGTGAAAAATGTTTTTCCCATCTCTGTCCTAAAGGATTTCCCCCTTATCTTTAAACTGTGACCCCTTGTTCTGGACTTCCCCAACATCTGGAACAATCTTCCTGCATTTAGCCTGTCCAACCCCTTAAGAATTTTGTACGTTTCTATAAGATTCACCCTCAATCTTCTAAATTCTAGCGTGTACAAGTCGAGTCTATCCAGTCTTTCTTCATATGAAAGTCCTGACATCCCAGGAATCAGTCTGGTGAACCTTCTCTGTACTCCCTCTATGGCAACAATGTCTTTGAGCATTGGGCATTGTGACATCACACGATGGAATGTTCACCAAGTGCTTGTGCTCCTGCAAAGGTATATGTAAATGAATCCATTCCGATTGGACATCTGTGAACATTGGGCGTTGTGACATCACACGATGGAACGTTCACCAGCGGCTGGGGCTGATCCCTTTCTACAAGGTGAGATGCCAGTTTCTTTTTAAAACTATTGGGGGGGGGGGGGGGGGGGGGGGGGGGGGAAGAATTTGATTAAAAATGTGTACATAAACACGACGAAATGTAATCAGGAGTTTCTATAAGATCCCCCCTCAATCTTCTAAAATCTAGTGAGTACAAGCCGAGTTTATCCAGTCTTTCTTCATATGAAAGTCCTGTCATCCCAGGAATCAGTCTGGTGAACCTTCTCTGTACTCCCTCTATGGCAACAATGTCTTTGAGCATTGGGCATTGTGACATCACACAATGGAACATTCACCAAGTGCTTGTGCTCCTGCAAAGGCATATGTAAATGAATCCATTCCGATTGGACATCTGTGAGCATCAGGCATTGTGACATCACACAATGGAAACCTTCACCGTGGGCTGGGGCTGGTGCTGCTTCTATGGGTGAGAAGCCAGTTTATTTTTGAAATATTGGGGGGTGGGGGGAGGATTTGATTAAAAACATGTACTTAAACACGACGAAATGTAATGAGGAGCAGATACTTAGAAAGAAAAGTGAAATCTCTACCGAAATGGAAAAGATGTCGGCGATTCTGCGTCTGGTTTTGGAGTTGTAGTGAATCAAAGGAAGAAATGCAGCCGGCAGCCGTACATGTAAATGGATCCATTCTGATTGGACATCTGCGAGCATTGGGCATTGTGATTGGACATCTGCGAGCATTGGGCATTGTGACATCACACGATGGAAACGAATCAAAAGGCAGAAAGGCAGCCGGACGGCAGCCGGTCGGATGGCACGAGAGTTTTATATATTAACTAGACCAAGTGCAGACCCGTTGGGTCTGCTCCCCCAATGGTGTGATTCCCCCAACCCAATATTCCACCATGCACCCGTCTCCTCCAATGGAACTGAAGCCGTTGCCAAATGTAAGTTTCCAGCACTCCCCTGCCTCCCTCAATTGCACCTCCCCTGCCTGCTGCAGCAGTGAAAAGTTCAGTGTTCCTGTCTTGCAACTTTGTTTCGAAGTGTGTTGGAAGCTGATAGGAAGGAGCAACCGTCAACGAATCAAAAGGCAGGAAGGGATCCGTACTGCAGGCGGACGGATGGATTTGAGTTTTATATATTAATAGATAAATAGATAGATATCATACCAACACCAGCAACCATTCTACGAAGCTTAAATGATTCATTTAATAAAACAAGAAGATTTCCTGCTAATTTTTTTTCAAGAACCTTTTACAGTGCTTTCACTATATCATGGATAAGACTTTTGAAGTTACATGAAGTCTGTTAAGGGGAATTTCAGTTAATGACAAATAAAGACACAAAATAGAAAAATCATCTCAGGTGTTGTGAACGGGCTATTGAAATTAGAGGCAAATAAAACTCATAGTTGTTGACCAACTCAAACTAGCAATTGAAACTTCCAGGTTTGAATATTATTTTAACGTTTTTAATTTATTTCCTGTCCTTTAACAAATGAAAAGTTTGTTATTAAATTGGAAAAAACATCTAATGTTTATCATTGCTTGGGAGAAATGAAGAGATCCCTCAGGGGTAGGTATGATGAGCTCATTAATGACCTGATATAAGGAAAAATTCCAATAATTTAAATTCAATATTCTAGTGAAAGAAAAAATGTTCTGCCAAACTAAACTCATTTAACAACATAAACAGAGTATTAAATGTTACCTATTTCAAAAATGTTGTACTGCCAAACACTCATGTAACTGATCTCAATACATCCATCCAAAACTCCACTCTGAAATTTCTCTGTGTATTTAAAGTGGTTAAATCCACTCCCTTAAAATAACATTGACCATCCAGATAAGCAGTCATGACCCAGCTTTTTAGTTACCCCAGCAATCATTATCAGCTTTGGTAAACAGTTGAAAGAGAAAAAACTATTGGATGAAAAATTCATTCCGACTCCTCTCCCACTAGAAAAAATCAATTCCTCATGGATTTTTGAGAAGATTAATTTCACCTTGGTATTTTCTGTCCTACTCAAGCTCAATAATAAAAGGACACAGGATAAAAAAAGATACAAAAAGTTTTTTGATAGAACCAAAAAAAAACTTCCAATATTTTTGACATGTGCAATATGGGAGAAAACTAACATCTGTAGTCCAAACAGAAATTAAATGATTGTGAATTACAAAATAAATAATAAAATATGTCTAGACTTTGAAAATTGGAACTTCTATAATGATCAGAATATTTGCATGCACACCAGTAAATATTTTCAGGTGCAAATATCATCAACAAATCTGATATAAATTAATAGATTATCAGTATTTGAGCACTGCTGTGGATTATAGGTGTAACCTAAAGGGCCTGTCCCACTTAGGCGACCTTTCAGCGGACTGCCTGCGACCTTCAAGCTCGAAGCACACGCCTGAAAAACCGCGAACTGGAATGGCGACCGTCAGAGCGGAAACACACACACACACAAACACATCGCAAAGGCAGGGGCCAGGGAAAGTGGTGAGCGCTGTCTGAAATTCACACGGTGTAAAGCCAAGGTGATACAGACACACACCACGATGAACAGGAAGGTTCAAGACGGCTAGCACAGTGTACGGTAAGTCCTTTAAAAGAACGGGGAGTTGGGGGAAGGAGGAGAAGGGGGAAGAAGGGGGGAGAAGGGGGGAGAAGAAAGAGTAGAGATGTTTTTAAGAAGCCAGACAACTTTTAACAAGCCAGAGATACACAACTGTGAAGTTTAGCGGGCATTTAACATTACCGGTCGGTTTTCCTTGGTTCTTCTCGTGCTTACGGTTTTTTTTCCCCAATGAGCCAATGAAAATATCCGGTCAGCAATGGAGATTAACTAAAACTACCTACGGCTACCTCGACTACCTACAACGACATGGCGATCCACTACCACTGCACCCACGACTACAAAAGTATCGATTTTCTCCATGGCGACTAATTTTTTAATCTGTGTCCATTTATTATTGAGCTTGAGTAGGGCAGAAAAGACCAAAGTGAAATTAATCTTCTCTAAAATCCATGAGGAATTGATTTTTTCTTGTGGGAGAGGGGTTGGAATGAAATTTTCATCCAACAGTTTTTTCTCTTTCAACTGTTTACCAAAGCTGATAATGATTGTTGAAAAATTTGCTGCGACCATACTGAGGCTGCGACTAGTTCCCAGAATGCGGGAACTCCTGTCGGCCATGAAGGAGACTCACCAGAGACTACCAGCGAGCATGTAGCGACCATGTGGCGATCATGAGGCTAGCACAGATTCTCCTGCACTCGCCTAAAAAGTCGCCTAAGTGGGACAGGCCCTTAACAGTCCCAATATTTGCAAACTCCATAATAAGGACAGTGATGGAATGCAATGGCTAATTTTTGGAGCATATGAACCACATTTCCTCATCCTACTTTCCCATTGTTCACAGGACACTTTATTTCACATTTATTGCAAGAGACACGTGCACAGGGTGGCGCGGTGGCACAGCGGAGTTACTGCATTCCTCCTCGTGACCGCATGTGTTTTCTCCGAGATCATTGGTTTCCTCCCACACTCGAAAAAGGCATTCAGGTTTGTAGGTTAATTGGCTTGGTATAAGAACTGAGATGAGGAAAAATGTTTTCACCCAGTGAGTTTGAATTTGTGTAATTCTCTGCCTCAGAAGGCAGTGGAGGCCGATTCACTGGATGCATTCAAAAGAGAGTTAGATAAGAGTTCTTGGGGCTAATGGAATCAAGGGAAATGGGGAGAAGGTAGGAACGGGTTACTGATTGTGGATGATTAGCCATGATCACATTGAATGGCGATGCTGGCTCGAAGGGCCAAAAGGCCAACTCCTGCGCCTATTTTCTATGTAAAAATTGGACCCAGTGTGTGTAGGATATTGATAATGTGTAGGAATCGCTGGTTGGTGCGGACTTGGTGGGATGAAGGGCCTATTTCCGCGTTGCATCTCCAAAACTAAAACTAAACATTCTGCACACACTTTATTGTAAACCATTGTTAAGTTCCCAAAACAGTATTGAAACAGGTTTTCTTAATTGTACATTAAATAAAGAAATCCACATATAATATGCACAAGGCATGAAGAGGACCAATACAAAATTAAACTGGCATCCTTGATTGGTGATCCAAGTGTTTAGTCCCCAAGGGTAATTATACCTTTGCACATTATTGCCAATGTGGGATTGCCAAATGCCAGAACCGGGCAGCCCTGGCAGAAGAGAGAACCTCCGTTTGTTCCTCGATCGCAGAACCAGCCCATTTCCGTCTACTAATACTCCCCTCGGCATAGTAGAGCTTGTCCTTACCCTCACAAATTTCTCCTTCTACTCCTCCGACTTCCTCCAAATCCAAGGCGTAGCTATGGGCACTGGCATGGGCCCCAGCTATGACTGCATCTTTGTAAGGTATGTCGAACAATCACTATTCCAGAAATACACTGGCCCTATCCCCGAACACTACCTCCACTACATTGATGACTGCATCGATGCTACCTCCTGCACCCATGCAGAACTCACTGACATCATCACTTTTACGACTAATTTCCATCCTGCACTCAAATTCACTTGGATAATCTCCCATCTCCTTCACAGGAGATAGACTATTGACCGACATGTACCACAAACTGACGGACCCCCATAGCTATCTAGACTACACTTCTTCTCACCCTTGCTTCCTGTAAAGACTCTATCGCATACTGCTATTCCTCCGTTTACGCCGCATCTGCGCCCAGGATGAGGTTTTTCCAGACCAGGATATCGGAGAAGACCTCATTCGTTAGGAAACGGGGGGTTCCCCTCTTGCATTATAGATGAGGCTCCCACTCTGCCCTTGCTCCTCCTCCCCCCGGAGTCCCCCTTGTTCTCACCTTCCACTCCAGAAGCCGTCGCAACCAGCACATTTTTGCCATCTCCCACAGGATCCCACTAACCATATAACATATAACCATATAACAATTACAGCACGGAAACAGGCCATTTCGGCCCTACAAGTTCGTGCCGAACAACTTTTTTTCCCTTAGTCCCACCTGCCTGCACTCATACCATAAGCCTCCATTCCCTTCTCATCCATATGCCTATCCAATTTATTTTTAAATGATACCAACGAACCTGCCTCCACCACTTCCACTGGAAGCTCATTCCACACCGCTACCACTCTCTGAGTAAAGAAGTTCCCCCTCATGTTACCCCTGAACTTCTGTCCCTTAATTCCGAAGTCATGTCCTCTTGTTTGAATCTTGCCTATTCTCAAAGGGAAAAGCTGGTCCACATCAACTCTGTCTATCCCTTTTATCATTTTAAAGACCTCTATCAAGTCCCCCGTTAACCTTCTGCGCTCCAGAGAATAAAGACCTAACTTATTCAACCTTTCTCTGTAACTTAGTTGTTGAAACCCAGGCAATATTCTAGTAAATCTCCTCTGTACTCTCTCTATTTTGTTAACATCCTTCCTATAATTGGGCGACCAAAATTGTACACCGTACTCCAGATTTGGTCTCACCAATGCCTTGTACAATTTTAACATTACATCCCGGCTTCTATATTCAATGCTCTGATTTATAAAGGCTAGCATACCAAAAGCTTTCTTTACCACCCTATCTATATGAGATTCCACCTTCAAGGAACTATGCACGGTTATTCCCAGATCCCTCTGTTCAACTGTATTCTTCAATTCCCTACCATTTACCATGTACGTCCTATTTTGATTTGTCCTGCCAAGGTGTAGCACCTCACATTTATCAGCATTAAACTCCATCTGCCATCTTTCAGCCGATTCTTCCAAATGGCCTAAATCACTCTGTAGACTTTGGAAATCCTCTTCATTATCCACAACACCCCCTATCTTGGTATCACCTGCATACTTACTAATCCAATTTACCACACCTTCATCCAGATCATTGATGTACATGACAAACAACAAAGGACCCAACACCGATCCCTGAGGCACCCCACTAGTCACCTGCCTCCAACCCGACAAACAGCCATCCACCATTACCCTCTGGCTTCTCCCATTCAGCCACTGTTGAATCCATCTTGCTACTCCTGCATTTATACCCAACAGTTGAACCTTCTTAACCAACCTTCCATGAGGAACCTTGTCAAAGGCCTTACTAAAGTCCATATAGACAACATCCACTGCTTTACCCTCGTCAATTTCCCTAGTAACCTCTTCAAAAAACTCAAGAAGATTAAACATGACCTTCCAAGCACAAATCCATGCTGACTGTTCCTAATCAGACCCTGTTTATCCAGATGCTTATATATATTATCTCTAAGTATCTTTTCCATTCATTTGCCCACCACTGAAGTCAAACTAACAGGCCTATAATTGCTAGGTTTACTCTTAGAACCCTTTTTGAACAATGGAACAACATGCGCAGTACGCCAATCCTCGGGATTATTCTCGTTTCTAATGACAATTGAAATATTTCTGTCATAGCCCCGGCTATTTCTACACTAACTTCCCTCAATGTCCTAGGGAATATCCTGTCAGGACCTGGAGACTTATCCACTTTTATATTTTTCAAAAGTGTCAGTACTTCTTTTACTTTGAAACTCATAGTATGCATAGCTACTCTACTAGTTTCCCTTACCTCACATAATTCAATATCCTTGGTGAATACCGAAGAAAATAAATTGTTCTATATCTCCCCCATCTCTTTTGGCTCTGCAGATAGCTGTCCACTCTGTCTCTCCAATGGACCAATTTTATCCCTCGTTATCCTTTTGCTATTAATATAGCTGTAGAAACCCTTTGGATTTACTTTCACCTTACTTGCCAAAGCAACCTCATGTCTTCTTTTAGCTTTTCTAATTTCTTTCTTAAGATTCTTTTTACATTCCTTATACTCCTCAAGCATCTCATTTACTTCATGCTGCCTATAATTATTGTAGATCTCCCTCTTTTTCCGAACAAGATGTCAAATTTCCCTTGAAGATTTTTACTGTTTCCTTTCAACCGAACAGGAACATAAAGATTCTGTACTCTTAAAATTTCCCCTTTAAATGTCCTCCATTTCTCTTCTACATCCTTCCCATAAAACAAAATGTCCCAGTTCACTCCTTTTA
Source organism: Leucoraja erinaceus (assembly GCF_028641065.1). NCBI lineage: Eukaryota > Metazoa > Chordata > Chondrichthyes > Rajiformes > Rajidae > Leucoraja > Leucoraja erinaceus. The sequence continues at coordinate 35,878,198 of NC_073388.1, forward strand.
AATCATTTCGCATCTCATCAAAGTTAGCCTTTCTCCAATCAAAAATCTCAACCCTAGGTCCAGTTCTGACCCTCTCCATAATTATATTGAAACTAATGGTATTGTGATCACTGGACCCGAAGTGCTCCCCAACGCATACCTCCGCCAACTGTCCCGTCTCATTTCCTAACAGGAGGTCCAACACTGCCCCTCCTCTAGTAGGTACCTCTATGTATTGCTGCAAAAAACTATCCTGCACACATTTTACAAACTCCAAACCATCCAGCCCATTTACCGAATGTGTTTCCCAGTCTATGTGTGGAAAGTTGAAATCTCCCACAATCACTACTTTGTGCTTACTACTAATATCTGCTATCTCCTTACATATTTGCTCTTCCAATACTCGATCCCCATTTGGCGGTCTATAATACACCCCTATAAGTGTTGCTACCCCTTTCCCACTTCTCAGTTCCACCCAAATAGCCTCCCTAGATGAGCCCTCCAATCTATCCTGCCAAAGCACTGCTGTAATATCTTCCCTGACTAGTAATGCAACACCTCCACCTCTTGTCCCTCCAATTCTATCACACCTGAAGCAACGAAATCCTGGAATATTTAGTTTCCAATCACAGTCCTCCTGCAACCATGTTTCACTGATCGCCACAACATCATACTTCCAGGCGTCTATCCATACTCTAAGCTCATCCACCTTTCTTACAATGGGCCTAGCATTAAAATATGCACATTTAAGAAACCCCCCGCCTCTTATTCTCTGTTTATTTCCTTTTTTTTTCTTTCTCCTCTTGTGCCCGAGTGCTTCCCTTTTCTGCTTCCTGCCTCCCATTCTGTCTACTAGCTTTCTCTATTTGAGTCCCTCGCCCCAACCATTCTAGTTTAAAGTCTCCCCAGTAGCCTTTGCAAATTTCCCCGCCAGGATATTGGTTCCCCTCGGGTTCAAGTGCAACCCATCTTTTCTGTACAGGTCCCACCTTCCCTAAAAGAAGTCCCAATGATCCAGAAACTTGAATCTACTGGCCACTACTGGCCACATCTTCCTATCTCCACCCCTTTCTGCTTTCCGCAGAGACCGTTCCCACCTCAACTCTCTGGTCAACTCGTGCTTTCCCACCCAAACCATCCCCTCTCCCGGTACTTTCCCCTGCAACCGCAGGAGATGCAATACCTGTCCCTTTACATAGATACATAGACAATAGGTGCTGGAGCAGGCCATTTGGCCCTTCGAGCCAGCCTTGCCATTCAATGTGATCATGCTGATGATCCACAATCAGTACCCTGTTACCGCCTTCTCCCCATATCCCTTGATTCCACTAGCCCCAAGAGCTCTAACTCTCTTTTGAATGCATCCAGTGTATTGGCCTCCACTGCCATCTGAGGCAGCGAATTCCACAAATTTCACAACTCTCTGTGTGGGGTCTAGGGCCAACTCTGGCCAGCTCCTCCCTGATGCCTCCAAAGTCCCCTTTGTTCAACTGCAATACTGACACTTCCGATTTTACCTTCTCCCTCTCAAATTGTAGACAACAACTTACCATATTATGGTCACTACCTCCTAAATGGTTCCTTTATCATGAGTTCCCTTATTGAATCTGGTTCATTACACAACACTAAATTCAGAATTGCCTTCTCCCTGGTAGGCTCCAGTGCAAGCTGATCTAAGATTCCATCTCGGAGGCACTCTATAAACTCTCTTTCTTGGGGTCCAGTACCCGCACCCTTAACTGCATCCAAGGACCCCAAGTCTTTTCAGGTGAGGCAGAGGTTCACTTGCACCTCCTCCAACCTCATCTACTGTATCTGCTGTTGCAGGTGTCAACTGCAGTACATCGGCGACACCAAGCGCAGGCTCGCCGACCGTTTTGCTGAACACCTCCACTTAGTCCGCCTTAACCTACCTGATCTCCCGGTTGCTCAGCACTTTAACTCTCCCTCCCATTCCCAATCTGACCTTTCTGTCCTGGGCCTCCTCCATTGTCAGAGTGAGGCCCAGCACAAATTGGAGGAACAACACCTCATATTTCACTTGGGGAGCTTACACCCCAGCGGTATGAATATTGACTTCTCTAACTCTAAATAGTCCTTGCTTTCTCTCTCTCTCTCTCCATCGCCTCCCCCTTCCCAGTTCTCCCACCAGTCTTACTGTCTCTGACTACATTCTATCCCTGTCCCGTCCACTCCCCTGACATCAGTCTGAAGAAGGGTCTTGACCCGAAACGTCACCCATTCCTTCTCTCCAGAGATGCTGCCTGTCCCACTGATTTACTCCAGCATTTTTAGTCTACCTTAGAGAGATTATAAAACTGGCTGCTTACTTCCTATATCTTCTGAAGATGGATCATCATCATCATCACACAGAAAACCCATAGGAAATAATTTGAATAAATGATACCAGTAATCGTCTGCTATAATTTCCTGCTACTTAAACCAGACTCTCACTGGTGCTATTGCCACACCAAATGTATTTCCCTGGGTTTTAATTACAATGCAAGCATTATTGTGCAGTTCTAATTAATTCCATCATGATCCATGCAGATTTTTCTGTCTCCTGCACATTTTTCCTATAAATTCACACAACTATAGTTGAAAGGTTTTCCCTCCTGTCTCTGGTTCCAGTAATCAGGCACATGCAATGGCCACTGCTTTTAACAATCATGCCCAAAACCTCCGATCAAAAGAGGATATTCCATGAAATAGAGCTGAGATATTCTGATCAGTACTTGAATTATCTGCAAGGTATCAAGTGAGTTTTAGAATTGTGAAGTTTTATTTTATGCAAGTTTTTTTATGAATTATGTTTTCAATGGAATAAAGTGCCCATTCTTGTCTATCCCTCAAAGTATAGCCAATATCCCAACTCAAAGATAGATTTTTCATGATTCAAACTAATGCTCTCAGCGATTTTTTTTATCTCATCTCCAAGCCAGAAAGTTCATTTTTGTGGCCCGAGGACACAATCCAGGCTGATACTAGAGAGTTGCAAGGTCCGTTGAGGTCAGTCTTTAAATGTTAAACTGAGGCTTAGTTCACTTCAATGCACTTAATATATCCCAGACCATCATTCTGAAGAAGTGCACCTGACCTCTTCTTGCAGCAGTGGTCAATTTCTCAATGAATATCAACAAAAAGGTCAAAGATCATAATCACATTGCTGATCAAGGCACCGTCCTGTGCAGTGACTGGCTACCATGATTCATCATCGCTACAGGGAGTACAACGATTGTCTTCCAGTCATGAAAGGGTCGTTAGAAATACAAGCATATCAATAGGTTCCTTTAACTCTGCAAAGTTGTACAGGAAAACCAAGACACCATTGTAGCTCCTTAACTGCTGCCCATTGGTTTCATCCAATAACATGTTCAGCTAAAATAAGGAAGAAAGACGTAAGATCTGGGTGCAGCTGCTAAACTGACCTTCCATACTAAATAAAAAGTGCAGGGCCAGGAGCAGAATTTTGGAGGCAATAATATCCTCTTGTGGTTGTATGGTCTACCAACTTGCAAAGGGTCAGGAGACATCGAGGCAGCAGCACAGTAACAGGCCTTGCTGACCATCAACCGCCCATTTTTGCACGAACTCTACACTCACCCATTTTATTTTCCCCACAGTCTGATTAAATCCACTTTCCAGACTCGACTTCTCACCACATATTAGGGGCAATTTACAATGGCCAATTAACATGCCAACCCCTATGCTTTGGAATGTGTTAGACAACTGGATCACCAAGAGAAATCCACATAGCCAAGGGGAGAATATAAAATTTCACACGGATAGCTCACGTTGAGGATCAAACCCAGATTTGCTGAATTAATGAGGCATCTAGTGCTTGAGCTCCGACGGATCCACCAGTGGACATGAAATCATGACTCACCAGTCAAAATGTTGGAACAAGAAAGAAATACCACTGGTGCTGTTAAAAGCAAGGAAACCAGAACAGTAAGTTTAGAATGGCCAAAATTGCCAGAGTATCTGCTCCAAGAAATGAGTACATCTGCAATTCCCGCTATGTTGCAAAACAGTATTGCACAAATTTATCATCTGATCTTAATTTTGATTCATCATGCGAAATGCAGTCCATCAGCGAGTTCTACACATCTAGATTGTGTCTTGGTCTATAGCTTTAGACCATGGCTACAGTAAGCTCTAACTGGTTATAGCTTTTATACTTTGTTGCAACATTTAGACAGAGGTTATTTTGCATTATATAAAATGACTGTCTCTATGTCCTGAAATAACAAAGTAGATTAAATAACCTTTTTAAAAACCTGGGTGGATTTCTAATCTGCACCAAAATCAGGAACGCTTAGCGTTCTTGCATTGACTTCTCAGACTAACAGCTCAAATTCATTTGTGCCCATTAATCTCTTACATCCTCTGAAGTTAATTTGCACTTCTATCAAAATAAGGGCCTTAACAGGAGACTGTAAGGGCAGATGTATTCCACATAAAAAAAATATTCTGATGAATTTGCAAGTTGGAATAGCTTGCTCATAAATGGTCATCTTGCTTCTCCCACGGTCTGTTTTGAGAACCCATCATGAAGAATACAAAATTCTCCCTTGTATTCTAAAACCAAAACTTTCTGGGTTAGAGTAGGAATGAATAGCTTGAATAGAATGAATAACTTAAAATAGCTGGGTCCTCTCAGTGCATTGCTCGCAAAACCAGCCTCAATATAGCACCTCCTTCACACTAATCTGATGCTCCTTCTCAAACTCGTTGCCAGTTCTGGATAGTAAAGCACCTTGCCTAATCACATCAATTAAAATGTAAGCCAAATCTTTAAATAGGTCTTGGGTACATGGAAGAAAAGGCTGCTTTTCCTACCAGAGGGAAGTGTAGAGTTGATTGCCACTCTAGGTGACAACAGGATTGCTATTTTTCATAATACATAGTCACAGAGTGATATTATTGTGTGGAAACAGGCCCCATGGCCCACCTTACCCACACCGTCCAACATATCCCAGCTACACTAATCCCACCTACCCGCGTTTGGTCCACATCCCTCAAACTTGCCCTATCCATGTATCTGTCTAACTGTTTCTAAAATGTTGGGATAGTCGCAGCATCAAGTACCTCCTCTGTCCAATTCATATTAATGATTTGGACGTCTCTAAACTGGCAGTGAAACAAAACTTGGAGGCAAAACAATGGTAAGGAGGATAGTTCAAGTTCACATTTATTGTCACATGCACCAATTAAGGTACAGTGATATTTGACCACAAGGAGATATGGAAACATCTTGGTGGTGGAATGGACAGATAAGTGGCAGATGAAATTTGAAATATTCTCATTCTTTCCACCAAAGAGGCATTATAAACTGGTGGTGGACAGACAAGAGAGATCTCAGAGTAGCTCCTTGAAAGTGGCATGACAAGGTGACAAAGTGGTTTAAAAAAAGCACACAGAATTCCAAGCTATACAAATAGTGGCAAATGAGAACAAGAAATCATGCTGTAACTATTAAGTAAGATATCAGGGCACAATGAATTTTAACCATTACCCTACTTAACGTACATAACATTTTTCCACCACAACTATGCAAAGTGTAATGAATAATATTGGAGCATGTTAAGGCCCACTAATGCAACTTTTCAGCGACTGTCTTCGACCTTCAAGCTTGAGAGCACGCGCCTAAAAACCTCAACCACATGTTGACCATGCTGCAAGTTTGAGTCGAGCGGAAACTCTTCTAAACTCGCAGTTTAGGTCCCCGCAGTGGGACAGGCCCTTCACTCAAAAAAAAATGTATAATCTAATTTGTTAATCCCTCCTATCATCTTCATTACATTGAAACCTTCCAAGGAAACATTCATAACTGCTCGAGGGTATTATTTTTCCCATGAATTTGAGAGAAATATGAAAGATAAACAAAGATGTAGGTCTGTAATCTGTTACTGGGGGGAACCTTTTCTATGGACATACATGTGTTATCCAGAGATTCAGGGTACAGACCATCAAGAAAGATGAATCTGAAGCAACATCTTCATCCAATATTAACTACATAAAATACCAATTGTACTAATTACATTAAAACAAATCCATTGTTGGAATCAATTAGAGGCTCCTCTAATGCTCCATTGATGGCAAGACTTCAACTTCCCACGATACGTTTGATTCTTCAAGGAGGTCAACACATAAATAACATCAGATGTCAGTCACCATCTAGACTGTAATAATATTTGTGGCCTTCTGTATCTAAACCAGGCTTTCAAATTATCCTGTGTAGGAAACATAGAAACCATAGAAAATAGGTGCATGAGTAGGCCATTCAGCCCTTCGAGCCTACACCGCCATTCAATATGATCATGGCTGATCATCCAACTCAGTATCTTGTACCTGCCTTCTCTCCTTACCCCCTGATCCCTTTAGCCACAAGGGCCACATCTAACTCCCTCTTAAATATAGCCAAAGAACTGCAGATGCTGGTTTAAATCGAAGGTAGACAACAAAATGCTGGAGTAACTCAGTGGGACAGGCAGCATCTCTGTAGAGAAGGAATGGGTGACGTTTCGGGTCGAGACCCTTCTTCACCCTTCCCATTATTTGAAACCATTTCTCAAATTGCCGGGAGGGAACATGTCAAATTCAGACATTGATCATCAGGAACTTTCTACCCTAAATCAATGGAGTGTGGAAACAACCAGAGTGAAAATCTAACATTCACTTCAAATCTGCCAATCCTTAGCCAGCAGACTGGGGTTACAGGCAGGAGGGAGAAATTTATTTTTGCTGAGTCTACATGCACACAAGGCAGTATTTGCCTTGTTACAGTTTCAGGGACAATACTGTGCACAAACACACTTCCCTAGAAAGCACTAGTAACCACATCTCATTCATTGAAAGTCATTTTATGATACCCGGTGTAGTGAAAGACACAAAACGAGTAAAAGATCTTGGTTTGCATTGGAGAGCGGTGAGATTTTATGTGAAGTTCTTAAAACAATTAAAACAACCTCATCTGACCATTTCCTATCTATCCAATCCAGCACTGAGAAAGTCCTTCATTCCATCTGGAAGTCTGTTAATCATCGCTGTTTCAAAGGAACTCTTGTAACTACCAATCTTCATTAGACCTGACGCTACCGCCACAGCTGTGTGTAACAAAACAGGGAAGAATGACAATCGCTGGTCGGGAGGGGGTGGAGGGGGTTCCAGATGTAGCTAAAATAATGGGGATTCCAACCTCCTCTCCCACACAGCATATTTCCAGCTAACATTCAATCACTCCACAACAATTTGAAGAGCTCAGAGCAAGGCTGTTGTTTGAAAGGTCGACCATGGACTGCAGTGTTCTATGTTTCACTGAAAGATGGCTCACCCCTGATACACCTGACCCCGCTCCACAGCCTGAGGACCTGGCCATTTATCATCCGACCGTGCAGAATCCTCAGGCAAGAGGAAGGGAGGCAGCGTCCGCTTTTCTCATCAATGCTTTGTGGTGCACGGATGTGGTGGCCTTGGCTTAATTATGCTCTCCTAACCTGGAATACCCGTTTATAAAAATGCCTTCTCGTTTTTCTACTGGGAGTCTACATACCTCCCCAGGTCAAAGTCGCACTGGACAAATTATACTCAATTGTCAACTGGCTCAAGACCGTAAACCCTAATGCCTTGTTCATCATCGGCGGTGTCTTCAATAAAGCTAATTTATTGAAAACAGTCCGTAAAATATCATCAACACGTCTCTTTCACCACGTGGTCTCTTAACATTTGAGACCACTGCTACGCCACCATCAAGTGTCCTTATTGCTCTATCACTCAACCTCAGTTTAGCCAGTCTCATCATCTGCTGGTGCTATTCCTGCCGCCACACAGACAGAGATTGAAGCGCTAGGTATCAATGATAAGAGGAGCACAACTCAATCGTCACCAGTGTCATCAAGTAGTGGGTTGACTACTGGGGTCTATCCTAACCAGAAACCTTAGATGAACAGAGAGAGATTCACTCCTTGCTAAAGTCCAGATCAGAGATCTTCTGGAAAAATGATCCTGCATTGTACACAAAGACCAATTATGATCGCCATAAGGATGTCAGGGGTGTGAAAGGGATTGCTATAACAAGTTGGAACTTCGATTCAATCAAGCAGCTTCCAGGACACAGAGGAAGGGCGTGAATACCATCATCAAGTCAAGTCAAGTCATCAAGTCAAGTCAAGTCAAGTTTATTCGTCACATACACATACGAGATGTGCAGTGAAATGAAAAGTAGCAATGCTCGCGGACTTTGCGTAAAAAAAAAAACAAACAAACAACCAAACAAACTACAATCAGAATGGAACAGAATCACATATTCATGGGCTATTAGATAAAATCGGGGACATGTACTGGCCACGACACATCATAACCAGATGAGTTCAATGCCTTTTACACCTTTTGCCTTGAGCAGACAACCAACGTTCCACGTGGATGCATCTGCTTATCCCCCACTGGCTCTGTTCCATCTCAGTGTCAGTATCAGATCTGCTATCACAAGAGTAAACTTTTGGAAAGCCGACAGTCCAGATGGAGTCCCTGAACTTAATCTGAAATTGTGCACCAATCAACAGGCCACAGTCTTCACCAACATCTTTATCGTCTCATTTTAACAGTCTACTATTCAAGGATACCACCATTGTTCCAGTTCCAAAGAAAAAAAGTGACCTGATCCAATAACTACCACTCCAACAGCTCTAACATCGATCATAAATAAGTGTTTTGAAAGACGGATAATGGGCCATATTTACATCAGTCTTACAGACAATCTAAACCCCTTGTAAGCTGCGTACACAAAATATGTCCAAGGATGTCGCCATTGCTTTTGCATTCCATTCAGCTCTGGATCACTTTGACAATTCAATTATCTATATTAGAATGTAGTTTATTGTCCATAGTTCAGATTTCATCACAGTGAGCATAGGGGTGATCCTGTCCTCATCAGTGGTGCTAACGAGGTGGTCAGTAGCTTCAAGTTCCTCAGCATCCATATCACCAGCAATCTAAACTAGTCCTTTCACACTGATGTGATGATCAATGAAGCGCATTAGTCTATTTACATTCTAAGGCATCTCAGAATATTTAACTTGTCCAAAGGATTCTCTTGAACTTCTACAGATGTGCTATAGAAAGTTTTCTGATGAGATGCCATTCAGCCTGATACAGCAACAGAGTGTTTAAGAGGGACTGCCTGAACCTGCAGAGAACAGTGAACAGTGAACACACGGGCCCAGTCTATCACAGGCTTAACATTTCCTTCCATCTAGTCCATCTGCATAGTGTGTTGCATCAGGAAGGCTGGAAGTATCGACAGGGATGACTGCCACTCCGGCCTTTCCCTTTGCTTTCCTCTACTTACTGACAGAACATACAGGAGCTTGAAAGCTTGGATGTCCAGCCTTAAGAATTGCTTCTTTCCCTCTGCAAACTACAAACTCATCTTTTTCCTTCCTGGAGTTGCTGTCACATACTCTTTCTCTTAACTCTACATTATTTGATTATTCCATTGTTTTTCTTTAAAAAAAATTTGCACTACATCAAATTGCAATGCAATCCTGCAATGTTTTGCTGTTTTGCACTTGTCTTGTTTATTGTTGTATTTATTATTACAGTATGTTTACTATTTAATCTGTGAGCTACATGTGAACAAGGAATTTCATTATAGCCTTGTTAATATAGTTAATTTAAATCAGTGACGTCAGCAGCTAAGAACTGGTAATATGGCTGATTTTTTTCTTCCTTCACAATGGGGAAGGCACTTCACCTGTCTGTTTTCCCATTTACCTTCTACGGAATAAGATGGACACTTAAACTACAATCTCGCTTTTGCACAGCTTTGGGATAAAAATAGCTCTACTTTTGCTCTCCATGGCATAGGAACAGCTACCCCACTCTCTGCAAATCTCCCTTGCTACCCAAGGCAGGAACAGTTGTCAGCATTACACTGTTAGAAAAATGTTTAAATCTTCTGGGACTGAAAATATTGTTTTTTGTTCTCACCCTATTGCAATAAAGTTGAAAAAAACTCTTTTTTTTTCTTTTAAGCTATTTATTTCTTTGATTGCCATGGTCTCAAAATGCTAAAATGTCACCTTTTTTTGTCTGCGGCACATGTTTTCTGAATTCAAAGAAGGAACTCATCCACCAGCAACAAAACATATCCTGTAACTCAATTGAATCCTGCAATTTTAAACTTGTAATTAAATTTATGAATTTAAATTGCACATGAGCAAGCACATGAAACAGATTGCAAAAAATACAATGTTTTAGTTGTCTTTCTAAAATGTAAGGGAAAACTAAATCAATGACTTTAGCCTGAAATCCACAAAACAGAAAATGGTGCTACTATTCAGAATTGCAAAGAGGAGAAAGAGAATTAACGTCTCAGATCAATGACCTTTCATCTCTATCCGAGCCAGATTATAGGAGGCAGATCGATTGATTGAATGGTTTCAGAACAAACACCTTGCTCCCAATAGGAGCAAGACCAAGGAGATGATTGTTGACTTCAGAAGAGGAAAGGCCAGGACCAACAAATCTGTCTTGCATTGACAGGTCAACAAGTTCCTGGGCGTGCCTATCTCTGAAGATCGGTCCTGGGCCCAGCACATTAAAAAAGCCCATCAATGCCTTTACTTTCTAAGTAGATTGAGGAGACTCAGTATGTTGACAAATACACATTTGAACTACAGGTGTAGGGTAGAGAGCACATTGACTGGTCACATCATGTTCTGGGTCAGGAACTCAAATGCCCACGAATGAAGGAGATGACAAAAAAATGAACGCTGCTCAGTCCGTCACAGGTACTGAGCTCCCCACCATGGAAGGGATCAAAATGAGGCTCTGCCTCAAAAGGCAGCCAGCAACATCAAAGACCAACACCACCCTGGCCATACTCTCATTTCACTCCTGGCATCGAGAAGACGGTATCGGAGTCTGAGAACTGTAACCTCCAGCTTCTTCCCAACTACCTTGCGAACACTAAATAAAAACACCAACTAAACTATGAACTGTCTTGGCTGCACCAGGGACTTTGGGATTTTGATTTGCCAATTCTTTTGTTGTTAATTTATTGAACCTTTTTCTTGTTTATTATGTTATATGAGTAATATGTTTGCAGACTTGTTATGCAGCTGAAAGTAAGAATATCATTGTTCTGTTTTCGATACATATGACTTTGGTGAATTTGTACCTCGGGAGAAGATGCAAGAATTGCCGAGCATATTTTCTGTTTTTATTTCAGATTTCAAGCCACCATAGTTTTTTGCTTTCCCTTCCTTGAGCCTCAAGGGCCTGTCCCACTTACGCAACCTTTACAGTTGACTGCCGGCACCCGTCATAGGTCGCCAAAATTTTCAACAAGTTGAAAATTCAGCGGCGACCAGAAAGACGCTACAACTCGTTGGAGACCTCTCACGAACATACAGGCGACCCCTGGCGACATGTAGCGGGAGACCACTCATGAACATAGGAGACCTCTTACCACCATACAGCCTGCATGGTCGTGAGAGGTCTCCTATGGTCGTGAGAGGTCTCCAAAGAGCCATAGCATCTTTCTGGTCGCCGGGTGCCGGCAATTGCCTGTAAAGGTCACGTAAAGGGGCTGTCCCACTGCAGCAACCTAATTGGCGAGTTTAGAAGAGTTTAGGAGAGTTTGAAAAAAATTCATGTTGAAGACCTCCTTCAACTATGTAGAAGACTTCCTTCGACATCCTTCGACTGCGTTGAAGGCTAGCATCGACTAGCTTCGGGAAAATTGGACACCGAATAGTGGAGAGTGAAGACGACCTCCTTCGATCTCCTTCGACCATGTTGAAGACTATCTATGACTACCTTCGACTACCCTCAATTACCTTCAACTACCCTTGATTACCTACGAATAACATGCTGACCTATTACGACCTACTTCGACTAAACCTACAAGTTAAAAAAGTATAGATTTTTTCCATGGCGACCTTTTTTTACTCGCGGGCATTTCCAACATGTTGAAAAACCTAGAGTCGTTACTCCATCTTAATTGTCAAGAGTGTTTTAAGTTCCTTCAACCACAATGGCCTGAGTCCTAAAAAAAATAAAAGTAGAAGAAAGATGCAGGTCTGCAAAACCAGATTTAGCAGGATGTTTAATGTTTAAGATGCAAGCTTCATATCTCGGGCGCTCTGACCACAATGAAATAATCTCTTGAGGTGGGTTTCATATTTGTCCCAGCACTGAATTCCAATCTATTACTGGAATTGTGAATCCAGAATGGTTTAGCATGTAATAATTTAGTTTTAAATCTCATTATCAGCCGAGAACATTTTTAACTGGTCATTTGAAAAATTGAGATGAAGCATAGAGAAAATTGAAAATGAAGTGCAAAAGATTTATTTACCTCTCCTCCTCTATTTGGCAGACCAATTTCCCTCCGGGGATGAATAACGTTTTATCGTATCGTATCTATCTAACAATGTATTCGCAATCTACAAGTCTCCCAAAGTAATATCAGGTGAAAGTTCAACCCCACAGAGGCACTTAATAATAACAAATGGAATCCTAGACCAAAGGCTTTCTAAAAGAAGCGTTTTTCCCTTGAAATGAGAAACTCCACATTACTTTTCTGTTTCTTCTATAATTCTACTCAAATGTACACTCACTGCAGAAAATGCAAAAGCAGATCTTTGACCGAAGTTGTAATCAACACATCAGTCATAGCTGTGACTCAGTGTTTGCCTTTATGTCAAAAGATTGTGGTTTAAACCCCACCTAGACCACTCAAGCTCAACATCCCAGTTCCATACTTAGGGATTGCTGTATTGTTAAAGGCCCACCATTCAGATGAGACTTTAAACTTTATCCCTCCATTCCCTATCAATCCAAAGGTTTTTAAAATCCTACACACTCCCCATCACCTCCGCCCCCCCCCACCCCCCAGTGGCACATCCCAGCACTCACCACCCTCTGTATGAAATAGCTTATCCTACACATCTCCTTTAAACATTGCTCCTCTCACCTTAAAGCTGTGCCCTCCAATATTTGATTTTTTTTTCCATCCTGGGAAAAAGATTATTTCTGTCTACACTATCAATGGCTCTCAAAATGTTATATACTTCCAGCAGGTCTCCTCCAGAGAAAACATCCATCTGTCCAACTGTTCTCCCTGTAGCTAACACCCTCTAATCCAGGCATCAGTCTGGTAAACCTCCTCCGCACCCTTTCGATAGCTTTCACATCCTTCCTGTAATGAGACGACCAAAACTGTGCACAATACCCTAAATGCGGCCAAAGCAAAGGTCTATAAAGATGAATCATGACTTCATCTGTCCTGTCTTCCTATTTCTACCCTCAATAGCATGAGGCACTGGGAGTAATCCAGAGATTGCTACCCTCAGGAACTTACTTTTTGATCTTCTGCCTCACTCCCTATATTTGTAGGATCTCATCCTTTTTCCTACCTATGTCATTTGTGCCAACATGCACAATGACTTTTGGCTGCTTCCCCTCCCCCATGAGAATGTTCTGCAACCCCACAGATGTCTTGGACCCTGGCACCAGGTAGGCAAGGGACACCACCCTTGGGTCCTGTTTGCTGCCACAGAATTTCCTGTCTGTGCCTCTAACTAACGAGTCGCTTATCATTATCGCTCTGTCTGGTTTCTCCCTTTCCTGCTGTGCCTCAGACACTATAGGCTAGACCACTGCTGCTGATGCTGCTCTCCCCTGACCAGTCCTACATCACAACAGTGTCCAAAGGAGCATTCAGGTTGTCATGGGGAATGGCCACAGGGGATTCCTGCACTTTCTGTCTACTACCTTTCCTGGTGGTCACCCATCTACCTCCTGCCTGTACCTTAGATGTGACCACCTCACTGTAACCCTTATCTATTACACTCTCACACCCTTGGATAGTGCTGAGGTCATCCAGTTGCAGCTGCACTTCCTTAACATGGGGGGTCACGAAGGAGCTGCAGCTGAACACAATTGCTGCAGGTGTAGTCCTCAAGGGGGCACTGGAAATGCCCTTAAGTTCAAACACCCTGCAGGAGGAACATTCCACTATCCCACTTGCCATCTCTACGACACCAAAGCCAAGGAGGAATTATCCAGAACAGACCGTACTTCTGCAATTACCCTTTTCTCAGATCTCTCGTGGAAGCCTCTTCAGCCAAAGCCTCAGTGCTACACTTTCCCTCAACACAGCACTTAAGCCCCTTGAGCTAAAGGCTCAGCGATGCTTTCCCTCAACACAGACTTCTCCTCAACACAGTCTCTCTCCCAACACGGTCACTCTGCTCCGCTACACCTTCCCTGCCTTTTATTGGCTGCTGTGCCTCTTCCTCAGTCAAGCAAATGCCTGCTTTTCAAATTTCTCACTTTTACTTGAAGCAATGCTTCTTTTCAATCAAAACACAGCAATATTCGAAAAGGACATGCACACTGAGAGATTTTCATGCAATGGCTACGACTGTGACCATTAAAGTTATTAAAGCCATGGCAAAAATAACATCACAGACCTACTGTTTCTTCATAGCCCACAAAACCTAACGCCTACAGTACAGGAAAAGGCTCTTCAACCCACTATGTCTGTTCCGACTATGATGCCAAATTAAACTAATTTTTAACTAAATTAATCTGCCTGCACATAATCCGTATCCCTCCATTCATCAGTCTGACTAAAAGCCCCTTTAACATTGCCATCATACCTGCTTCCACCACCTCCCCTGGTAGTGTATTCCAGGCACCTGCTACTCTCCGTGTAAAGAAACTTGCCTCATAAATCTTGTTTAAACTTTTCCCATCTCACCTTAAACCTATGCCCTCTGGCATGACATTTCTATCCTGGAGAAAAATATAACTCTCTATTCAATTATATTTCATTTCTTAATTGCATTATTGAAGCAATTTGCTCTGACGATAACATTACTGGCCCACGTATCCTTGGTTAATGTGAAATGGTGGTAAGATTAAAATTAACATTAGTTCTTGACCCATGACCTGAAGGACTGAGCAGCAATATGTAGTAATTATACAGCCCTCAGATGTTGACAGTATTAAGGCACTCACGGTCAAATATATAGCCAAGAAAGAATTGCCATTCTAGTTCTTAACCAGTGAATTAACCACATCTCGCATGTTTATTGTTCAGTAATTTCAGATGAAAACTGGTTTAAAAATGCATCGCTGCTTTCTTATTATTTTAATCACCAGAAAACTGATGAGGCACGATTGGCCACAGAACATAGAATAAGTGAAAATCATTTCACCCTAGGCCTCGACATTTATCATGAAGATAAGCCCAAAGAATGAAGGAACAAGCCTCTGATTAGTCCTGATCTTTGCCGAGCCTGTTACTCGTAATTGCTAGAAGTTCTGCAATTGCCTCATGACTCCCGGTTAAAGAAGGAAAAATAAAATTTGGTGAATACTCCCATCCATTAATCTGCTGTGAATGTAAATGCTGGTTTAAACAACTGGAGAAGCACAGGGAGAAAAAGGAATAGAAGTAATGCTGATGAATTAGAGTGTTATGTGGAGCATATACTGTATACTGGCACGGACCTGTATAACCCACGTGAATCTGTGCTGCAATTTCTACATAAATCTATGTAATTATACTTAACTTCAGTGAAGCCACTGACATTTTGGGGACAGGGGTTGGGAAAAGATGACGTGAGATTAAGGAGGAAATAACCAGTTGGAAAGAACTTAAAGTAATGAAATGCAGTAAAAATAGCAATTATGACAAATGCATGTAAAATGGTGCTTGCAAAGTAAAATGCCCCAAGGCATTCAGAAGAGCATTATCAAGCATAATTTGATGTTAAGCCATGTAACTTTGGGCTTGGTTAAAGAGGGATGATTTAATTCTAGACCTCACTATCTCCATCGCAGGTAACAGACTACTGACCGACATCTACTACAAACCCACTGACTCCCATGGATATCTGGACTACACTTCTTCTCACCCTGCTTCCTGTAAGGACTCTATCCCCTACTCTAAATTCCTCCATCTACGCCGCATTTGCACCCAGGATGAGGTGTTTCAAACCAGGGCATCAGAGATGTCCTCATTCTTTAGGGAACAGGGGTTCCCCTCTTCGACTATAGATGAGGCTCTCACCAGGGTCTCCTCTATATCCCGTAGTTCTGCGCTCACTCCCCATCCCCTCATCCATAACAAGGACAGAGTCCCCCTTGTCCTCACCTTCCACCCCATCACATACAACAGATAATCCTCTGACATTTTTGCCACCTCCAATGGGACTGGCCACATCTTCCCATCTCCTCCCCTTTCGGTTTTCTGAAGAGACCGCTCCCTCCGTAACTCCTTGGTCAATTCATCCCTTCCCACCCAAACCAACCCATTCCCCTGGTACTTTCCCTTGAAACCGCAGGAAATGCTACACTTGTCGCTTTACCTCCCCCCTCGACTCCATCTAAGAACCCAAGCAGTCTTTCCAATTGAGGCAGAGGTTCACCTGCACCTCCTCCAACCTCATCTATAGCATCCGCTGCTCTAGGTGTCAACTGCTCTACATCGGTGAGACCAAGCGCAGGCTTGGCCATCGCTTCGCCCAACACCTCCGCTCAGTTCGCATTAACTAACTTGATCTCCCGGTGGCTCAGTAATTCAACTCCCCCTCCAATTCCGAAACCGACCTTTCTGTCCTGGGCCTCCTCCATGGCCAGAGTGAGTCCCACCCTAAATTGGAGGAGCAGCACCTCATATTTTGCTTGGGTAGTTTACACCCCTTCCCAGCTCTCCCGCAGCCTACTGTCTCCGCCTCTTCCTTTCTTCTTCCTGCCCCCCCACATCAGTCTGAAGAAGGGTCTCGATTGAAACGTCACCTATTCCTTCGCTCCATAGATGCTGCCTCACCCGCTGAGTTTCTCCAGCATTTTTGACTACTGATTTTTGTGGCATCTGCAGTTCTTTCTTAAACATTCAATTCTGAAAAGTGAGGCAGTGTAGTGGGAGAGATGAGAGGCGAAAGCAACCTGAAACATGGTTGCCAATGGGGAAAGGGTGTGCAGGAGACCAGGTGTTGAAGGATTCGTTTTTTGTTTTAGAGATACAGCACGGAAACAGGTCCTTTGATCCACCGAGTCCACGCTGACCATCATCACCGGTTCACACTGGTTTTATGTTATCCTACTTTCATGTCCACTCCCTAACACACTCAGGGCAATTTACAGAGGCCACTTAACCTACAAACATGCACAGCTTTGCGATATGGAAGGAAGATGGAGCACACCCAGAAGAAACCCATGAGGTCACAGGGAGAACAGGTGAACTTCACACAGACAGCACCCGAGGTCAGGATTGAACCTGGGTCTCCGGCTTTGTGAGGCAGCAGCTCTACCAGTTGTGCTACCATGCAGCCCTAAAGAAAAGATTGTGGGGACGGAAGTGGTGAGACAGACAGTGAGATGTTGACGATTTCACACCTGCAGTTATTTACTAAAGTTTGAATCAGATAGCATGCCAGCCCCATGCAACTGATCTTCTATGGCAGTGTTCTGCTGCCAACAAGTTCTGCAGCCCTTATTAGTGAACAGCATTAGATTGTAGGCCCCACAGCAATGCTCATGTTTGGTGCAGTGTTTGGTGGACAGTGGAGTGTTTAGGACAGATTTCGTGATTCCACTTCAGGAGCTACTCCATTTACATGCATTCTGCAGCAGACATGAGAGTTGCTGTAGGGTCTACCATAGAAATTGCATGCCAAGGTACTAGAGAAATCCACTGTCAACAGGGATTGCAGCATACTATCTGTCGTGTGAGAAGAGTTCAACGTGAAAAACATCAATAAGCTTTGGATTCCCCTTTCCCCTGAACCTTAGTCTGAAGAAGGGTCTCGATCCAAAACGTCATCTATTCCTTTTCTCCACAGATGCTGCCTAACCTGCTGAGTTACTCCAGCCTTTTGTGTCTGTCTTCAGTTTAAACCAGCATCTGCCGTTCCTCCTGACATGGATAAGTTTTAACATCAACTCAAATTCCTTTCATCTTTGTCATCAGTTACTTGGAATCACTGGTATTTTACATCTGTAATAACCACATCGAAACACTCACTTTAAGCTCAGTTTGAGAGTGAAAAATCAATAATTCAATTATACTGCAGGATGTCCCTCATGGTCTATCTGAACATTTCACACGCTTACTATTAAGTTTAACCAATATATCAACAGCACTGGACTTGCATTTCCCATCCCCCACTCGCACTCTCACCTCCTCAACCAATTTTGTTTAAATATAAATCACATCTTTCAACTCTAGCCATGCTAACATGGCCCTTCTCTCTGCTGGTCAGGTGCCTTTGATATGGACACCAAAGATCCACCCTCTTTAGAAGCTTGTGTTACCCTCAAACCAGACAAGAGAAAGGATCAAGGAAATCTGTTTATGAACATCTCGATAGCAAAGGAGAGGGATTAATTTCATTGCACTAATTAATTTTAGCACAATTTACAATGTAATTTATATAACTTAAACTCTAAACAGTTCTTTAAAACGGTGCTGTTTTTAGCTTTCAACATTCCCCTAGTCATTGATTCTAGAACCACCCTCGACCATTGTTTCTCACGCAAGCAGCAATCTAAGGATGGTCAAAGTTTTCACACTTTCAAAGGGAACTCATTTGTATTAATTTTCAATGGGAATACCTTGGTTTTAGAATTTTTAACAGCTACTCTTACCTGGCCATTGACCTGAAACTACTCCAGGTCAGCTTCATCGCTAGATTACTGACAGCAGAGAAGAGCTCAGTGGGAGTCAAATATTCTCAGAATACTTTAAAGCTTGCAGTCCACTGATCCACACCCCTGATGTTAAAAGCCTTGGGATTCATTACATTTTTCTACTGAGTCAAGCTGGGAACAAAATGATTTGGGAAAGGAAAAAAAAAGAATAATCCAAGAAAAAGGTAGTTGAATGGGGAAGCCAAAGAAAGTCGACAAAATGGGGAAATGCCAAATGCAACCGGCTGCAAGCCCAGCAGATCAAGGAACTGCTGGAGAAACTGTGTCTAAAAATGCAACTCAGGTGTGTGCCGGCCAAAAAGAATAAAGAATGAACTCGCCTGTTAACAATGTTACACCTAGACTGGTGAAACGTCGTCAAGGCTGAATTTCAGGTTTGACAGCATGACTAATAGGAAAATGGGGTAGGGTAAAGTGTGCTGCTTTAGATAAATTGCAATAGTGCACAACAATAATCCAAGCGCACACAAACACTTTAGGCACAAACATAACACCAAGTGCCTCTTATGAAGGAAAATCTGTGTATTTCAGGAATTAAATTGCACGTACATATTGGAAATGCTAAGCAGGCCAGGCAGAATTTAAGTAGGAGAAAGTATCAACTTTTCAGGTCAGGGTCCCATTGTCAAAATTGATTAATAATATTGCCCTCCGGTCAATGAACAGAGTGAATCCACACACTGGTTGGGTGACGTACACTTAAACTCAGAAGCTCAAAAAGGGCACTGTTTTCACCTGCTCAAAAACACCTCTTGTGTTTTTTTAAATTACACCCTACCTCCGCCTTCTCCTTCAGACTCCATGCTACCAGATAGCATTCAATGGCTACATTCTTGGACTGCCTGCCCTCTGATTACTGGCGCCACACAATAAAAATGCAACTGGGCTCTGTCCGCACTGAATTCACTGTCACGATTTTGCTGGGATGGCAAGATCACCGGCCCGTGAGAGGCAGATCCTTGTGATGACACGATGAGCGTTGCTGTTCTCCTTTGGAACAACTTCATTATTTCTGAGGCAGAACAGAGAGGATAGTCCTGAATTGACTGAACTGTTTACATAGATCTAATATAATAGAATGTTGACTGTTCCAACACCCTGGATGGTAGGATGTTTTTATTAACCAACTGCTATTTCACAATTCACTCAGACTTTACAATGCAAGAAAACTAAACTGCACACACATAAAGAAAATAGATGCATTGGTTGAAATCCGTCTGCACATTATAGGGCTGGTTATAAAGCTATGGATACTGCCACAACTGTAACTGTAGAGTCATTCTGTTTAAATAATGCCTTTCAGTGTTCCAGGGGGATGTTTGGAATTTCAACCACTTTGGCTTTTATTTGCATATTAAATATATAATTATACAGCTGATAATTATAGCCTGCAGATTTACAGAGAATTTTTCGTGGAAAACTGTATCTGCTCTGGCTACACCTTTCATTATTTTAAACCCCTCTAACATACCCTGGTAACTACCAAAGTGAGCAGCCCCAGCTTCTCCAATCGAACCCACAAGCTATTTGCATAAATTTCTCCGCATCAAGAGAACCTGGAACAGGACAACACACTAAAAGGCCCCTTCACCCACAATGTCTGTGCTGAACATGATGCCATCTTAAATTAATCCCTTCTGCCTGCACATAATTCATGTTCTTCCATTCCCAGTATATCAATCATTGATTCAATGTGCCCAGCGGCTTCCACCACCAGTTCTGGCAATGTTTTCCAGGCATTTACCTGTGAAAATATATGTTATAAACAAAAACCCCACACATCTCCCCTAAACTTTCCCCCTCTCAACTTAAAGTTATGCCCTTCAGTATTTAACATTTCTACCCTGGGAAAAAAGATTATTACCGTCTACCCTATTTATGCCGCTCAAAATCGCTCCTCAGCTTCCAACACTCCAGAGAAAAGAATCCAAGTTTTCTTACAGATAATAACCTCCTTACAGCAAATACCCTGGGGTCAAGGAAAGAGCGTTCACGTCGCGGCCCTGTTTCCACCAATCTTTCCACCACTACGCACAAGAAGCGACAAGACAGACACCAGCTCTGGCTGAACAACTTCTAACCTTGTGTGTGGACTCCATGAGAAGAAGAAGAAGCAAATACCCTCCAATCCATACAGCATTCTTGTAAACCTCTTCTGCACCCTCTCCAACGCCTCCACATCTTTCCTGTAATGGAGTAACCAGAACCGCTCGCTCTACTCCAATTGCAGCCTGACCAAAGTTTTATAAAGTTTCTCCAATGGCAGGCAGTGACTAGTGGGGTACCGCAAGGCTCAGTGCTGGGACCCCAGCTATTTACAATATATATTAATGATCTGGATGAGGGAATTGAAGGCAATATCTCCAAGTTTGCGGATGACACTAAGCTGGGGGGCAGTGTTAGCTGTGAGGAGGATGCTAGGAGACTGCAAGGTGACTTGGATAGGCTGGGTGAGTGGGCAAATGTTTGGCAGATGCAGTATAATGTGGATAAATGTGAGGTTATCCATTTTGGTGGCAAAAACGGGAAAGCAGACTATTATCTAAATGGTGGCCGATTGGGAAGGGGGGAGATGCAGCGAGACCTGGGTGTCATGGTACACCAGTCATTGAAGGTAGGCATGCAGGTGCAGCAGGCAGTAAAGAAAGCGAATGGTATGTTAGCTTTCATTGCAAAAGGATTTGAGTATAGGAGCAGGGAGGTTCTACTGCAGTTGTACAGGGTCTTGGTGAGACCACACCTGGAGTATTGCGTACAGTTTTGGTCTCCAAATCTGAGGAAGGACATTATTGCCATAGAGGGAGTGCAGAGACGGTTCACCAGACTCATTCCTGGGATGTCAGGACTGTCTTATGAAGAAAGACTGGATAGACTTGGTTTATACTCTCTAGAATTTAGAAGATTGAGAGGGGATCTTATAGAAACTTACAAAATTCTTAAGGGGTTGGACAGGCTAGATGCAGGAAGATTGTTCCCGATGTTAGGGAAGTCCAGGACAAGGGGTCACAGCTTAAGGATAAGGGGGAAATCCTTTAAAACTGAGATGAGAAGACTTTTTTCACACAGAGAGTGGTGAATCTCTGGAACTCTCTGCCACAGAGGGTAGTTGAGGCCAGTTCATTGGCTATATTTAAGAGGGAGTTAGATGTGGCCCTTGTGGCTAAGGGGATCGGGGGGGTATGGAGAGAAGGCAGGTACGGGATACTGAGTTGGATGATCAGCCATGATCATATTAAATGGCGGTGCAGGCTCGAAGGGCCGAATGGCCTACTCCTGCACCTAATTTCTATGTTTCTATGTAAAGTTGCAACATGACTTCCTGACTCAAAATTGACATTATTGCTATTGAGGGAGTGCAGCGTAGGTTCACCAAGCTAATTCCCGGGATGGCGGGGCTGACATATGATGAAAGAATGGGTCAATTGGACGTATTCACTAGAATTTAGAAAGATGAGAGGGGATCTTATAGAAACATATAAAATTCTTAAAGGACTGGACAGGCTATTTGCAGGAAAAATGTTCCCGATGTTGACGGAGTCCAGAACTAGAGGTCACAGTTTAAGAATAAGGGGTAGGTCATTTAGGACTGAGATGAGGAAAAACTTCTTCACCCAGAGAGTTGTGAATGTGGAATGTTCTGCCACAGAAGGCAGAGGCCAATCATTTGGACATTTTCAAGAGAGTGTTAGATTTAGTTCTTAGGGCTAAAGGAATCAAGGGATATGGGGAAATAGCAGGAACGGGGGTACTGATTTTAGATGATCAGACATGACCATATTGAATGATGGTGCTGGCTCGAAGGGCCGAATGTCCGACTCCAACACCTATTTTTCTATGTTTCTATGTTTCTAATGTCATAACCGATAAAGGCAAGCATACCATGAGCCTTCTTTACCGCTCTCTCTACTTGTGTTGCTGGAGTGCTAAAGACTTCATACATTTTCTAAAGTGTAGAACTCAGAAGTAAACACAATATTTCACCGATGGTTGAGCTAGTAATTATAAGGGTTTTAGTAGTTTTATAAAGCTAATAGTAGTGTTAAAGGTCTGAAGAAGGATTCCAACCCGAAGCATCACTCATCCTTTTTCTCCAGACATCCTGCCTGACCCGCTGAGTTACTCCAGCACTTTGCGTCTATCTTCGGTATAAACCAGCATTTACAGTTCTTTCCCACACATTTATAAAGGTTCATCATGATTTATATAGCTCAGGAACCCACATGTTTTTTATTCACTTTCACAACCTGACCTGTTAGGTTCTATGAATTAAGCATACATCCCCTGATCTCTTGATTCATATACTATGTTTACGACTTAGCCCTCCAGTCGATATTGCCTTTGTTCTTTCTTCCTAACAATATACAACTCTTTACACTCCACAACTTTAAATTTCATCTGCCCATTCCAACAGCCTGTCCAACCTACTTGAGGTCCATTGATATCCTACTTCCAGGTCACTACATCCTGACGTTTTATGTCAAGTTCTGCTGATTTGATTCTTCACATTAATTTCTGATGTTTCAATTCAAACATCCCAGTTTTGTTTTGACTGATGAAGCTAGACAAGTATGTCAAACATTGAAGAATGCTATACCACACATGGCAGCAGCCAACATGCTAAAGGATCAGAGATGTTTACAGAACATCAGAGCGTTTTTTTGATTGCGGTCATATCAGACCGTTTACCTGCATTCCATTGTACATGCAAATAATGATCATTTCGAAAATCAGGTGACATTTGTGGGTGAAATCCTGATAAATTGGTCCTGAATAAGGAACCTAAAATGTTCAATTAAACGTTATTGGATTTTACTAGATTGACAAAGGTTATCCAATCATTGCTTTTGACATTGTGACAAGAGGAGCTTAATCATAATTAAAGGCAAAAAGGAGCCTTTACATTTGTTTATGTTTCAAATCCATCTTATAAAGGGCAAAAAGACGCAGTCATTAATAATAATCACTATGGTTTACCAACCACAATTTATGATTTTGCAAAAAAAAAAAACAATTTAAAGTAGAAGACATGTAACAATATTACTGAAAATGAACTTTCTCAACTTTTGGCAATTAAATAAGGAAATCCATCACAGTCCCTGGGAATTCAATTATGGTTACCTTCCAATTATGGAGGCTCTGACTCATTTGCTCTAATTAAGCAGCTACTTGCTCTTTTCTCTTTTGTTCAAGGACAAGTGTAGTCCTGCACAACTCTGCTTCCTCACACAAAAGAACCAATGCAAGACTTATGATACCAGATGGTCCAGTTTAAAATTAAAAAACATCTCCAATCAGAATCAACTTCCCCAAAACTGTGCACAGATTTGTATCACATTACAATAATTAGGGGGGTGGGAGATTGCAACCTTCACGTGGTCCCCCCTGTTTCAACAAATGCAATCAACCTGGCATGCACAATAATTAGGAAATACTAAATAGAGTATCGTCATTCTAATCAAGTCACAATAAATATTCAAAATGTCGGTTCAACATCTTAGCTGCCTTCCTCCAACCTGGTTTACTATGAATGCCTACACTTCCAAACTCTTTAACAGGACAATAAATAATACAGTTACTCCATAGGAATGCAGTGGATCCCGCGGCTTGTAGCCACCAAGCCCGGCCCCTGGTGTTCCCCGAGGACCGGAGAACCGGAGTGGAGGACGGAGGGGCCCGGCAGACAGAAGAGATGGGGCTGCAAAGAGAGTGAACCGGGGTCTTACATACCGCACCCTCAACGTCGGCTGCGGGAAGTGCCCCCAGGGCACAAAGGCTGAAGGTGACCTGGGGGAGGAGAAATATGACAGTTCACTGGACAGTCTGGAAAGGAGTGACGACTGGAGGCCCTGCAGCAGCCTGAAGACCGAGCACAATATGGAATGGACTTTAAACCTGGCGAATCTTGCATGCTCTCTCAGTGGACTATTTCTATGCTCGTTGTACTATAGGGGATTGTGCTTACATATGGCGATGATTTACTGAACTGTATGCAAAAAAAATGTCACTGTTCATTTGTAAATTGGGCAGAGGGCGTGGGGTTGCCCTGTTGGTGAGGAATGAAATTCAGTCCCTTGCAAGAGGTGACATTGAAACAGGAGATGTGGAGTCAGTATGGATAGAACTAAGGAATTGTAAGGGTAAAAATACCCTAATGAGACTAATCTACAGGCCCCCAAACAGTAGCCTGGACATAGGGCGCAAGTAGAATCAGGAGTCAAAATTGGCATGTTATAAAAGTAATGCTGTGGTTGTTATGGGAGATTTCAACATGCAGGTAGACTGGGAAAATCAGGTTGGTACTGGACCCCAAGAAAGGGACTGTAGAGTGCCTTTGTGATGGATTATTTGAACAGCCTGTATTGGAGCCTACCAGGGAGAAGGCAATTCTGGATTTAGTGTTATGTAATGAACCGGATTTGTTAAAGGCCCTTGAGGTTAATGAGCCATTAGGATGCAGTGACCATAACATGGTCAGGTTTAATCTACAATTGGAGAGGGAGAAGGGTAGATCGGAGGTGTCAGTGTTGCAGTTGAATAAAGGGGACTGTACGGCCATGAGGGAGGAGCTGGCCAAAGTTCACTGGAAAGATACAATAGCAGGGATGACAGTGGAACAAAAATGGCAGGTGTTTCTAGGAATAATACAGAAGGTGCAGGATCAGTTCATTCCTAGGAGGAAGAAAGATTCCAAGGGGAGAAAAGGACATCCATGACTGACAAGGGACGTCAGGGACAGTATAAAAATTAAAGCGAAGAATTGCAATGTAGCAAAGATGAGTGGCAAGCAAGAGGATTGGTAATGTTTAAAGAACAACAGAAGATAACCAAAAAGACAATACGGGGAGAAAAGATGAGGTACGAAGGTAAGCTAGCCAAGAATATAAAGCAGGATAGTAAAAGCTTCTTTAGGTATGTGAAGAGGAAAAAATTAGTTAAGACCAAAGTTAGACCCTTGAAGACTGAAAAAGATGAATTTATTATGGGGAACAAGGAAATGGCAGATGAGTTGAACAGGTACTTTGGATCTGTCTTCACTAAGGAGGATACAAACAATCTTCCCGATATAGTAGTGGCCAGAGGATCTGGGGTGACAGAGGAACTGATAATAAAGAACCATTGAACAAGTTTCACAGATATCGAGAATTCTCTTAATAATATTGCCAAATATATTCATGTTCAGAGTCGGCCTTTCATTTTAGGCATTAAGATTTATGTAGTACTGACAGATGCAACATTTAATTAGTGACTATTAATAGTCATTAGTAACTCCTATATACATATTCACCTATTCAACTCACTGTGCCAAAGACCAGGGTTCAATTCTGGCCTCAGGTGCTGCCTGCATGAAATTTACATGTTCTCCCTGTGACCCTGTGCGTTTGCCCTGGTCAACTCCCGCAACCTTAAGATGTGTGGATTGTTAGGTTTATTGGCCGTTGTGTGGGTGAATCTGCAGGGAATTGATGAGAAGGTGGCGAGAATACATAATGGGATTTATGTAGAATTAGTTTAACGTGTAGTTGATGGCCAGCACAGACTCGGTGGGCCGAAGGGCCTGTTTCCGTTCTGTTTCCCTCCATGACGTCTGATGGCAGCAATGTTTTTTATTTGTTGTGAGCTAATAGAGCCTGCGTAAAAATACCACTTACAGAAAGATACACAAAAATGCTGGAGAAACTCAGCGGGTGCAACGCAAGGACTAAAAGTTCCTTCGCTCCATAGATGCTGCTGCACCCGCTGAGTTTCTCCAGCATTTTTGTGTACCTTCGATTTTCCAGCATCTGCAGTTCCTTCTTAAACACTTACAGAAAGATTTCCAGTTGACAAACTGTTAAAGTACAAAAAACACATCTCAGCAGTGCAAGATTATTACGTTTTTCAAAAATAAGCTGCTGCCAAAAGATAGATAAACACTTATGAAAGCTTGTGAAAGACCTTTTCCACCCATTTTCATTTGGCACTTTGTGCTTGATCGAATTCAGCTTAGTAGTAAAAATACGTGGCTGGCGATGACATATGGTGTACCACTTAATTCGAGCTGGTCACGGATACTTTCATATCTTTATCTACAGTGTTAGCATTCGTTCTGTACCATCACTCGGTCTACTCAGATTCAAAAAGTCATGGGATTCGTCCCATTCCAGTAGGCGATGCATTCAAGCACTATCCATCAGTGGGGCACTGATGAAGCTGCCATATTTTAGAATAAGACATTAAATAGCAGTTCAATCTGTCCTCTAAGCTGAATGTAAGTTAGCCCTGGACATAGCTTTAAGTTGAGTTGGGTTGTTCTCGCACTGTCCAGCACAACTTTTAGTCATAGAGTCATACAGCGTGGAAACCGGCACTTCGGCCCAACTGTGCAGGAAAGAACTGCAGATGCTGTTTTAAATCGAAGGTAGACACAAAATGCTGGAGTAACTCAGCAGACAGGCAGCATCTCTGGAGAGAAGGAATAGGTGACGTTTCGGGTCGAGACCGTTCTTCAGACTGATGTCAGGGGAGTGGGCGGGACAGGATAGAATGTAGTTGGAGATAGTAAGACTGGTGGGAGAGGGGGAGGCGATGGAGAGAGAGGGAAAGCAAGGGCTAGTTGAAGTTAGAGAAGTCAATGTTCATACCGCTGGGGTGTAAACTACCCAAGCAAAATATGAGGTGCTGTTCCTCCAATTTGCGCTGGGCCTCACTCTGACAATAGAGTCAGCCCAGAACAAAAAGGTTGAGAATGGGAGGGGGAGTTAAAGTGCTGAGCAACCGGGAGATCAGGTAGGTTAAGGCGGACTGAGCAGAGGTGTTCAGAGAAACGATCGGCAAGCTTGTGCTTGGTCTCGCCGTTGTACAGGAGTTGACACCTGGAACAGCGGATACAGTAGATGAGGTTGGAGGAGGTGCAAGTGAACCTCTGCCTCACCTGAAAAGACTGCCGGGGTCCTGGGATGGGGTTGAGGGGGGAGGTAAAGGGATAGGTGTTGCATCTCCCGCGGTTGCAGGGGAAAGTACCTGGGGAGGGGCTGGTTTGGATGGGAAGGGACGAGTTGACCAGGGAGTTGCGGAGGGAACAGTCTCCGCAGAAAGCAGAAAGGAGTGGAGATGGGAAGATGTGGCTAGTAGTGACTAGTACTGGATCTCACTGTCTCCATCACAGGAGACAGACTATTGACTGACATCCACTACAAACCTACTGACTCCCATAGCTATCTAGACTACACTACTTTCCACCCTGCTTCCTGTTAAGACTCTATCCCCTACTCCTAATTATTCCGTCTACCCCACATCTGCGCCCAGGATGAAGTTTTCCATACCAGATCATCGGAGATGTCCATATTCTTTAGGACAAATGTATACAGTTTAAAAACGCTTTAAGGTGGGAGATTTAATCGAGTTGCTTGTACTCTAAGCTCCAAGTCAGAAGATTGGAGTTAGTTCCACAAATATTAAGTACAAAATCTAGGCCTTACTGAAGGTAAGCTACACTATCCTAGCTGCTACCCAGTGAATCAGCCGAGGCATGTTGCCTCTCAGATGAGTCCAAAGGCTCACATGGACTTTTCCTTTTTAAACAACTGCTTGAAACAAACCTTGGATTCGCACATAATTTTATTAGAAAAACCTTATGGCCTAGGCATTTTAGGACTTGATAGAATAATAAATATGTCCCTGAACTTGCTACATTGCAATGGCAACAACATTGTAAAGTACCTGGGTGGACAAAAATGCTAGAGAAACTCAGCGGGTGAGGCAGCATCTATGGAGCGAAGGAAATAGGCAATGTTTCGGAGCGAAACTTCTTTGGCAATAATGCAGTTTGGGAGCCTGTGGTTTTGAACAATACTACATAAAAGCAAGCTATTCCTTTCTATAAAGTGAAACTCAATGATGCTGCATAAAAACATAAGCACTTTCTTCATTGGAGAAAGATTGGTGATGTTCAGCAAAGATACATTATATTTTCCTTTATATTGTAGTCAAAGATTTCTTTAACTTTCTTATCATTAATATTTCAAGCTCTCCTCTTTCACGACAGTGTGTCATGCTAAAGAATAGTTCCTAAAATAACAGGCCCTGTGGCATATATCTCATGGAGCTACTATTCATGTGCAAAGATTTCATCCCGATTTGACATAAGAATTGAACAGTCTTTCATCGATGTCTACAGAAAGAGCACTGATTCAAACCAAGTGGACAACATCCAGGCTACTTTCTTTGTAAATGCCCACCTCATTTTGCAATAGATATGAGAGTAAGAAATAAATTCAAGATTTAGTCCAAATGGAATTAGAAAAAAAGGCAAAACATTTGAAATAAAAGTAAAAAATGCTGGAAAATTCAAGCAGCATCTGTGGAATGAACAACCGTCAACATTTTAGATCTGGGAACTTTCATCTGAATGGGAAAGAGGAAAATCAATTGTGCTGTAAAACTGTTCGTTGGACATACTTGAATTTTATCTATTTTACAACATTGCTCAGTGGATGGGAACAAAAGCAAGTTTTAAAATGACAGAAAAGGAGGTGAGAGAGAGAAAGAGCAAAAGGACAGTGTTTTAATGGGGTAGAAAACAGGAGGTTGAATGATACTAGTGGTGGTTGCTGAATGAAGGCGAGCCAGAGGAGATAAAAAATAACTTGGACAGGGGTGAAATAGGACACAAATGAAATCTTAAATGCCAGAAGAGAGAAAGCAAAAGCAGAGCAGTTTATTGTTAAACTTATTCAATTCATTGTTGAGGTCTGAAGGCTGTACATGGATCCAGTGGATTGAAAGGCCTGTTTCTTGTTTGAAAAAGATTGCAAAACCTACAGAAAGGGTGTATGAAAAGAAACGTGATGATAAATCAATACAGTTTATTTCAAAATAATGATATGAGGAAACGTAGCCAGATTAAGAACAAACTAACTGTTCAAAAAAGGAACAACCATAACAACAAAATCTATACATAACTAAAGCTCTGATCTTGTCCTCTTCCGGTTTGCACGGTTTTCCTATTTGTGCAAAAACGGTACGCGATAGCGCTACGATTTTTTGCCAGCTCACTCACAGTTCTCCGTTCCGATCGGTGGTATATTGTAAAAATTGGCAGCGTTTAAAAATCGTAAAAACCGCGCATGCGCAGATCGATCTCCTCTCTTGCCAGTCAGCGCTGCGAAAATTGGTCTCTTCTCCTGTCACTCCCCGGGACAGTCCACCCCTTCCTGCGCCATCGAATCTTTACTGGAGCTGAGGGACGCTGTGGGTGGCCGGCAGAAGTCTCCAACCGGACACAATTTTCGGAAGGACCGGTAGCGGCGCGGCAATGTCGCCAAACGGAAAGGGGCGAATCTGATCCCGGCGGAGGAGAGCGTCCAGCGCCCGC
Organism: Leucoraja erinaceus; assembly: GCF_028641065.1. Taxonomy (NCBI): domain Eukaryota; kingdom Metazoa; phylum Chordata; class Chondrichthyes; order Rajiformes; family Rajidae; genus Leucoraja; species Leucoraja erinaceus. The sequence goes on from NC_073388.1 coordinate 35,908,262, forward strand.
TGTGAGTCCCAAACGCTCCGCCATCGCAATGCCCCACAGCTCCAGCCCCTTCCCCTCTGGTCCCCCTCACTGGCTTCTGCCCCCTTCCCCGTGACACCCCCCTCTCCCCCATGGCTCTTCTCCCGTCTTTTCTCCGAGCTCTCCCGCCCACATGCGGAGGAAGAGAGGGGAAAGAAGAGGGAGGGTGAAGAGGAGGGGGAGAGTGTGCTAGGGATGAGGGGAAATGAGCTGCGCCTGTGTAGTTGAGGGCTATGGGTGAGTGGTGGAATATTGCATTCGGGGACCAAGCATCCCGAATGACAGGGACCTAACAGGTTCCACTTAGTCTAGTTACCTTTTATAACCAAATTTACTAATGAACTTCATGCTCCTTTTTGGCAAATTATTTTATTTACAGTGGATGATCAGATTATGTGACTAAAATCACCGTCTTTGTATCAGAAAGAATAACAAAAACATTTGGTATGCTCAGATCTGTGAAGGCAATAAGAAAGAGGAGAGATGGAGATGGTGATAGCAGAGAAGGGGTGGGGAGGGGAGGGGGATTGAGAGGAGAACGGGGGAGGGGAAAGGTAGGTTAGGTTAAAGGTTTACTTCAGATAGATCTTCCCGAGCACCTGTAAACGCACCTTTGCCTGGTTAATGTTTTCTTTGTGGGGAGAGAGTTTAATTGCACCCTCTACACAAAGGAATTAAAAAACGAATTTTCCTTAATCCTTCATCAATTTTTCTTCTTATGTGAAGTTGTTTGTTTAAATAAAATGTAATGATTTTTATCTAGGTACATGAAGTTGGCCTTTACTTGAAGCATTTGATACTACCACAGCTTGTAGTCAGCTCCAAGTACATATTCTTTTATAGTTGAGCTGTAATTTTCATGTTCATGGCAACAGACAAAACATTCTTACCTAACAGGCAATGGTCGCATGGCAACTTTGGTTTGACAGTGCGCAATAAACAAAAAAAAGTTTACATTTATATGACAACTGGATTTGAAAGTTATAATTATCGGCCTGGATCTCTCTGACTAATGCTATTTACCCAATCAAAGATCTCGGCGTACAGAATTATGGCATTATTCCAGACTTGTGCACGTGCATCTTCAAACAAGGAAGTCCCACCATCACTGATGAAATCGGGATGCTATCTTTCACACTGCCACAGGCTCCCGATGCTGATGTGGAGCACAATCTAACCGAGTTCCCCAGCATTCGGTTGGATCCAACACTAGGTCAAACCTATCATGGAATCGGGGACTGCTCTAATCTCAATGGAGCTCCAAATTAATATTGAAAGGGGAATTAGATAACGTAATTTAAAAATTTTTAATCAAAAAATAAAAATTGTGGATGCTGAAAATTGCAAAGAAATGCAAAAAATGCTGGAAACATTGATCATCTGTGACTGACTGTCCCAGAGCAGGTAGGTGCCAGCTTGGATAGACCAGGAGTCTCCCGACTTGGGCAGACCACAGCGAGCTACACCTGGAGGGGCTGGGTTAGCGTGGTCTTGCCTATCGAATCAACACCAGAATCAAACAGGATTTTAGCATCCAGCACCTTTAAGTATACTAATAAGGTACAACTTAATTCACTTACATTCTGTTTGACCCAAGACAATATTTCAAGAGGTTGAAAACTACTAAAGTAACTAAAGTAGAGGTACATACCAGTGGATTGCTGCCAGTTTCTCTGTTCTTCTAACAACAGCTGTGGATGAAGGAATAAATAACTTCAATTTGGTTTATTAAGAGGCAATATTTTGAGTAAAGGTCACAGCTAATTTCCACACAGCAAGGTGTTCACCAATATTAAATGAAAGGAATGACCAATTATTTTTGATGCAATTAATATAGATTCATTGAGTGATACAGTGTGGAAACAGGTCCTTCAGCACAACTTGCCCACACCAGCCAACATGTCCCAGCTACACTACTCCCACTTGCCTGGGTTTGGTCTATATCCCTCCAAACTTGTCCCATCCATGTACCTGTCCAACTGTTTCTTAAACGTTGGGACAGTCTCGGCCTCAACTATCTCCTCAAGCAGCTTGTTCCATACACCCACCACCCATTGTGTGAAAAAGGTTACCCCTCAGGTTCCTATTAAATCTTTTCCCCTTCACCTTGAACCTATGTCCTCTGGTCCTCGACTTTCCTACTCTGGGCAAGAGATTCTGTGTATCTACACAATTTATTCCTCTCATGATTTTATACACTTCTATAAGATCACCCCTCATCCTCCTGTGCTCCAAGGAATAGAGACCCAGCCTACTCAACCTTTCCCTAAAGATCAGACCATTTAGCCCTGTCAATATCCCTGTAAACCTTCTCTGAAACCTTTCAAGCTTGACAATATTTTTCCCATAACATGGTGCCCAGAACTGAACACAATACTCTAAATGCGGACTCACCAACGTCTTATACAACTGCAACATGACCTCCCAACTTCTATACTCAATACTCTGACTGATGAAGGCCAATGTGCCAAAAGCCTTTTTGACCACCTTATCTACCTGCGACTCAACCTTCAAGGAACCATGCACATGCACTCCTAAATCCCTCTGCTCTACAACACTACCCAAAGGCCTACCATTTACTGTGTTGGTCCTAATGTTAGACTTCCTAGAAAGCAACACCTCACATTTTTCTGTATTAAATTCCATCAACCATTCCTCAGTCAATCGATCCAGATCCTGCTGCAATCGTTCACAACCATCTTCACTATCTGCAAAACCACCCACATTTGTATCATCAGCAAATATGCTAATCTTGCCCTGTATGTTCTCATCCAAATCATTGACGTAGATGACAAACAGTAACGGGCCCAGCACCGAACCCTGAGGCACACCACTAGTCACAGGCCACCAGCAGGAGAAGCAACCTTCCACCATCACCCTCTACTTCCTTCCATGAAGCCAATTTGCTATCCATTCATCTATCTCTCCTTGGATCCCATGCAATTTAACCTATCAGAGCAGCCTACCATGCGGAACCTTGTCGAAAGACTTATTGAAATCCATGTATACAACATCTACAGCTCTCATGGCCTCATCGACCATTTTGGTCACGTCTTCAAAAAAATCAATCAGATTTGTGAGACACGACCTTCCACGTTCAAAACCATGCTGACTATCCCTAATCAGCCTTTGTCCATCCAAATGCCTGTATAGCCTATCCCTCAGAATACTCTCTCGTACCTTTTCAACTACAAATGTTAAGCTCACTGGCCAATAGTTCCCAGCATTTTCCCTGCAGCCCTTCTTGAATAGAGGCACAACATTTGCCACCCTCCAGTCTTCCAGCACCTCTCCTGTATTTAAGGATGATTCGTAAATGTCAACCAGGGCTCCCGCAATTTCCTCCATCGTTTCCCAAAATGTCCTTGGATATATCTGATCAGGCCCTGTAGATTTGTCTACCTTCATACACGATAGTACCTTCAGTACTTCTTTGACGGTAACACTGACTGCTCTCAAGACACTTCCATTGACTGCCCCGTTTCTCCGTCCTATTGGCTTTCTCCTTGGTAAATACAGAGGAGAAATATTTATTGCTCAAATATATGTGAACAAATTTGCTCCAGCCAGCACTGTGAAATGGCCGTCATTCTGTATAAGCAGCACTGTGCAGGAGAATGGTAAAATGCTGTATAAATTAGGTGGGACACAAATAATGGTCTTAATGAAAAAGAGCCAGACTTCCAAACAATCCATCCATTAAGATGGATTTATATACATTAATCTGTAAGAGGAAAATTAAATATTCTGATATGCAAAAGAAAATTCAAAGCAATGAAATTAAATGTATGCACCTAATTGCTTACTTAAACTGCAGAATCTAAATTATCAGAGACCCACGAAGCTGCTGGATTCTTGAGCAAAAAACAAAGTGCTAGAGGAACTCAGTGGGTCAGGCAGCATCAGTGGAGGGGAAGGACAGATGACGTTTTGGGTCAGGACTATTTAGCAGACGATGTTGGGTCTGAGGTTGAGCCCTGACCCCGTTTATCCGTTCCCTCCACAAATGCTGATGACCCATTATGTTCCTCCAACACTTTATTTTTATTAATCAAAATTATTTACTGGTTTGATTTGAACATTCCAGTGGATTTTTTTAGCAACCTTAAATACAATACAGAAATCCTGCAAGGAATTTTCTTGGTTACCAATTTCAACACTAGACATTATTACCTATTTGCTTCTTGAATATGCAAAATATGAGAGATGGAAAGTAAAATCTCACCTCTGCTCTAAAGCTAAATGGGTCCAATTTCTGATTACTACCAGTTTATGATGGGACAGATCAACAAAAGTAGCAAATCTACCAAGGAGGAGAGGAGAACCGGTGGGCAGAATAACCCGCAATTGTGATTCTTCCCAAATAGGGGTAAAAGCAACAAAATTGCTGATCCATTCTATTGACTGAAGGACGGTGAGGGGCAGAGGAGTCTTTCATTCACTAAGACAAAGTTAGCTTTATGTATTAAAATTGAAATAAAAACAATTGTACAGATCCTGGATAAGGATCATCAACTCTCTCCACAGATGCTGTTTGACCTGCTGAGTATTCCCAGTATTTTCTGCCTTTGCGTCAGATTTTGCATAGCTGCAGTTTTTTGTTGTTCTTTTAACTGTATAAGCTGCAGGTGGGAATGTCCTTTGTATATCGTGTTATTTAGTGTTGCCGTCAAATTTCCATGTACATCATTGCTAGGACATTCAAAATAAGTTGGTTAGGAGTTTCATCAAGAGCAGAATTAGAGACAAGCTTGTTAAGACCCATGGAGAAGACCATTACAGGAGCATTTTTTGCTGAGATCTGGACTGTCATTTCTCATCCAATCAGGAAAATTACCAAAAAAAGAGGTTATCTCTTCTCATGGCTTCTACTCCGTGCTGACGTTGACCTGTGCGTGTCGTGGTTCCTTGGATACTGTCTGTCCTCCCACAGCTTGCTTAGATGACCCTCAATTGTGCTGACAAGTTAAATCGTAACCATCTCAATAAACTGTTAAAAGCTTTGTAGATCAATGCAGCTCCCAGACTAAACAAGATTAGCCATGCTTGAAGAGTGTTGGCACATTTATTCCTTTAACTTTATGACAATACCACCACTGTATAGTAGGAGACTGATGACACAGAGACACACTGATATTGCAGTATAATCTGAAACATGAACCAATGTCAAGCGAAGCAGGCTTAGATTGTGCTTTAACTTAAATTTAAAAACAAGTATGTTTTCTTTCATGTGTAAAGTGTCAGATTAAATCCAAAAATGTTTTTTTTAATAATCCGCAATGATTGCCTTCATTTCCGCTCAGCTTGTCAACCTGTCATTTGCAATGCAGAGTCCCTTTACACTGAACCAAGTATGGGCGCTATGCTCAGCGAGGACAGGATGTATGTGTGGTTCAGGTTACAAAGAAAAACACTGGCATTCTTATGAAAGTAAGATATGGGTGAAAATCATCTCACATGTCAACTAAAGTATTTTCATGGTAGAGTGTAAAACTGTAGATGTTGGAAAGCCAGAATGAAAACAAAGAAACAAAGCACTCTGCGGGTCAAACAACTTCAGTGGGGAAAGAAGGAGTCAAGTGCTTTCAGCTAGATATTTTCAACATGTGGCAGTCTCTCCATGTAGGGCCAAAACATCTAACTTGCTGCAATGAGCAGGAAATGCACATTAGACTGGAGATCGTAGATAGACAGCAAAGGGAGATAAAGGGGAGAAGAGGGAGGGGTGAGGCGGTCGGGGCAGATAGGAGTACTGGGAAGAGGAGTAAGGGAGAGAGAGGGGAGGAAGGGAGAGAGGGGGGAGGAAGGGAGAGAGACGGGGAGAAGTTACTCCCAGTAACAGTTTCGGTTTTTCAGATAGTAATAGAACAGTTATCCTTTTGGGCATACATAGTGGTATTGACTAGCTTAGTAACCCAGAATCTAGCTTTACTAGAATTTGACATAATTGCTGAGAAATCGCAAACACAGAAACAGATTCATTTTTAAGTCAAGATTTGGTTAGGATTAAGTCTTTTCGGAAAATGTGTGGCAATTGGAGCAATGGCAATGAAAAAGAGAGCAGTGATCGGGATAAATGGAATGGTTGAAGAAAGAGTAGAATACTACAAGAGGGAAGTGAAAGGCACTAGAGAAGGTCAAGCTAACAGCCCTCCGGTAAAAAGAGCTACAATCAAAGGACAATGTGGTGAGTGGAGGGAGTTGTTTGCATGCTAGGTGGGAGGAAGGTGATGTTGGGATATAAGTGGTGCAAAGCGACAAAATTATAGCATTACCTGTTTTATGCCTGATGATGCATTTTTCTCACTGCTAATTAATGCATCTCATAACAATTTACTGGAGATGGTAAAATAAAGTCCCAGAGATAATAAATTATACCACCATTTGCATTAAAGTCAAAACTAAAAATCTTACTTGAGTGCTTCACCTAAACAATACCCGACTACCAGTTCAAGCACAGTGTTTTAATGCATGGAGGCATTTCAGAAAAGGTTTTCTTTACTAATACCAAGAATGGATGCGTTCCCTTGATAAGAAGAGACACAAAAAACTGGAATAGAAAATAATAATAATAATAATAATAATAACTTAGTGGGTCAGACAGCATCTATGGAGAAGAGGAATAGTGACGTTACTCCAGCTTTTGTGTCCATCTTCAGTTTAAACCAGCATCTGCAGTGCCCTCCTACACATGTCGTTCTCTTATAAGATGGACAGGCCAGGCTTGTATTCACTCGAGTTTAGAAGAGTGAGATGTGCCATGTTTAAGACACATGATACTGAGATGTTGCCAGCATGAATGTGGAGGAGTAGTTACTTCTTGTAGGAGAATGCAGAACTAGGTGTTTCTGTTTTAAAGTAAGGGTCAGCCACTTAAGACAAAATGAAAATATTTCTTCTCCTGAAAGGATCATCAGCATTTGGAACTTTCTGCCTCAAAAGGGAGTTGGAAAGCCTTTGAATATTTTTGTATGGTAGGAATTGAAAAGCAGACAGACAAAAATGCAAAGTTGTGGTTTCAGATGGCTCGGACAGAATCATATTAAATTATGTAACAAACTTGAGGGGCCAGGTGACCTACTCATGCTCCTAATTTGATAATATTTGTATGCAGGAACTCTGATAACCCATTGAATAGCATCAAACGGCATTGACATTTTGGTTTTTAATGCTATCTGAAAGATCTGTAAGACTGCGGTAACTATTAGCAACATTTTCAGCATCACAGGACAACAGCAAAAGGAAGACAGGCACCAAAAATCCTTTGTACCAATTAAACATTGTAACAAACTAATATAGTTAGTCTATACCTTTCAATTTTGCAAATTATCTGAACAAAAGCAGCACTTAAAAAGTAATTTATTAGCTGCAAAACACTTGAGATCTTCTGAGGATGTGAATAACAGAATATAAATGCAAGCTCTTCTTTGCTCATTTCTAAATTAAGTGCTGCTGCCACACGAGTCTAGGGATCCAGGTTCAACTCTGCTGCTGTCAGAATAGAGTTTGCATATTATCTCTGTGACTGCATGCATTTCTCCAGGGTCACTCCGGTTTCTGCCCACATTCCCAGCATGTGTTGTTTGATAAGGTAATTGGCCTTTTACAACTCTCCCTTATGTTGGTATTTGGTGAGAAGATCAATGGGCTGTCAGTGCTCATATGTTCGAATTGTGATTGTAGGGAAATAAATGGGGGATGCCAATTGATAATATTGCCTTGAGAGCTGGCATAGGATCTGTCAAAATAGAAATTATGCAGAAAGGCCTATGAAGGGCTGTGAAGTGGTCAGTAACATACACATTAACGTCCTCAGAAATCCTGCAGTTATTCTAGAGGATTTCCCACCATGGCCTTCCCAAGGGTATTACGGATAAATAATAAATAATGACCTTGCCATCAATGTCCAGATAAAACTATAACATTGCCTGTTTTCACACCATTTGGCAAAACACACACATTATCAGAATTGTCCATCAGCAGCAGGATACAGTCTGAACGGCTGTGAGGAATCACCCCTTGCTACTTGGTCCATCCCATTTATCTGAAACATTAGCTTTCCCATTAGCTGACTCAAGGCTAGAATCCATCATCCACGTTCTAACAGGATGACACTTTGTGTAAAAATAGGTATGAAGAGAAATTATTGGTATCTGCCTGGGGTCATTCTAAAGCGCTCAATAAGCAGGGTTCCATGGTCTACAGCTGCTCCGAGGGTACAAACTGAGACAAACATTCATTGTTGCTGGGAGGCCATTGATTCATTGTGAGAGGAGTCTCATGGTCTCCCAGAAATCTGCTGTTCAGCCAGCTGCTAGAGCTGTACATGACCAGTGCACCAGACTCACACACCTCAACCTCTGAGTTCATGTTGCGGGCCATGTAGAGTAAATGTTGCTTTTATAACCATGTAACCATATAACAATTACAGCACGGAAACAGGCCATCTCGGCCCTACAAGTCCATGCCAAAACAAATTTTTTTCCCCTTAGTCCCACCTGCCTGCACTCATACCATAACCCTCCATTCCCTTCTCATCCATATGCCTATCCAATTTATTTTTAAATGATACCAATGAACCTGCCTCCACCACTTCCACTGGGAGCTCATTCCACACCGCTACCACTCTCTGCGTAAAGAAGTTCCCCCTCATATTACCCCTAAACCTCTGTCCCTTAATTCTGAAGTCATGTCCTCTTGTTTGAATCTTCCCTATTCTCAAAGGGAAAAGCTTGTCCACATCAACTCTGTCTATTCCTCTCATCATTTTAAAGACCTCTATCAAGTCCCCCCTTAACCTTCTGCACTCCAGAGAATAAAGACCTAACTTATTCAACCTATCTCTGTAACTTAGTTGTTGAAACCCAGGCAACATTCTAGTAAATCTCCTCTGTACTCGCTCTATTTTGTTGACATCCTTCCTATAATTGGGCGACCAAAATTGTACAATGTACTCCAGATTTGGTCTCACCAATGCCTTGTACAATTTTAACATTACATCCCAGCTTCTATACTCAGATTCTATACTTTTGCATACATCCTGTGGGTAACAGGCTGTAAAATGCTGCCCATCAAACCCCATCAAGAGAACATGGTGAACGGGGATGGTATTGCTGTATCCAAATGTATTGATTATAAATATTGAAAACTTTGCTGTTGTTTCTATTAACTACAGGTAGTTCTACTGTAATGTGTTTCCATAATACTAATTGAATATAACGAGATTGATGATTTTGGGAACACTACAGTGTTTGCATTACACCGGCCAAATTGGTTATATCACAATTGCAATCCGGATCGCAAGAGCTACTTAAAGTTACTTTGAACATTGACAAGCAGAAAACAAAAGCTGGCTTGGGGAAAAAATGCTTATAGCATCCTGCAGTAATCAGACACCATCGTTTCTGAAGAACAGCCAGTTTCACCACAGAAGGGCAATGAAGTTGACAAGCAATCACTTTGATTGCAATGATACTCTGGTCAACAATGTAACATGCAGCCTTTAGTATTTTTTAGCTTGCAGTAACAAAGATAAACTTATAGCTATTAAAAAAAGATTAGTTTTTTAGTGTCTACAGGGAAAATAATTGTTTTTGCCAGTCTGAAATTCTTTAGCCCCTAAACCCCTTTACCCATTGATACAATTGCCTTTATAACATGATTTTCTATAATATAATGTTTTTTTAGGAATGTGACAAATGCATTATAGAAGAACTACCTGTATGTGCATATTTTCCATGGGATAAAGTATTTAATTCTGTAAAAGAAAATGAAAACTACTTCTTGCTAAATTTTATCCTTAAGGTATATTAACTGCCTTATGGTTTATCTTGGAATTGCGTCATGGCTCATCTATATGCAGTTTCTTTGTTACATTGCCATAACATTCCACACACCGGGTTTAGTAATTAACATTGGCTGAATGGTCTCCTGATAGAAGCCTGGATCCTCATTCAAGATTGCTCCTCCAGAGCGGGGGTGATTTTATACGCTAGCTAGCTACTTACATCTATTTCAATCTGACTTCCAATCTCAATTCTAAGACTGTCCCCAGTCCATCAGCCAAACAATCCATCCCACCATTGACCCCCATCTAGTCATAGTCATACAGTGTGGAAACAGGCCCTTCAGCACAACTTGCCCACACCAACCATCTACACTACAAATATCCTATCTATACTTTGCATTGCTTCCAGAAACCTGCCTACATAATCAGAGACCACTCACACCCTGTCATTCTCTCTGCTCTCCACTCCTATTGAGAAGATGTAAAAGCTTGAAAATTCATACCACCAGATTCAAGAACAGCTTCTTCCCCATTGTTCAATCTTTTGAAATGACCTCTCATATGCTGGGGATGAATTTCCAGATCTTCCAATGTACCATGTTGGGACCCTTGTACTGTTTTTATCTGCACTTTTTCTGTAGTTATAACACCATATTCTGCAGGTAGACACAAAATGCTGGAGTAACAGCGGGACAGGCAGAGAAGGAACGGAGAGAAGAAATGTGTGACATTTCTGGTCGAGACCCTTCTTCAGACCACATTCTGCATTCAGTTTACTTTCTCTTTTGCACTTCCTGGTGTCCTCATATGTGATGTGATTGGTCTGGATAACACAGTGTTTCATTGACTTTGCATGCCTGACTGAAGAAGTCTGAAGAAGGGTCCCGACCCGAAACATCACCTATCCATGCTCTCCAGAGATGTTGCCTGACCCGCTGAGTTACTCCAGCACTCTTACATTTAAAAAAAAATCAACATCTGCAGTTTCTTGTTTCTAAGGTTTTTCAATGTACCTTGGTACACGTTATAACACTGCTGTCACAAAAACAGGAGTGTGATTAGCAGCATCAACTAAATTTGATAGGCACCCAAACACACTCACTATCTCGATAACTAGTTTATTTGTAGGTTTTAAAGTCCAGCACTATGCAGAAATCAAGGATGTAATAATACACAATGACAATTTTCAAAAATCCTGCTTGTTTAAAAAAAATGTTTTTAAAGGTTAAAGCTTGTAGAATCTAACTATAACCTGGGTTTAATTCTAACCTCAAATGCTGCGTGTATAGAGTTTGCATATTCACCTTGTGATCATGTGGGTTTCCTCCAGTTGCTCTGGTCTCTGCCCATGTCCCAGTTTTGTGTGGATTGTCAGGTTATTTGGCCATTGCAAATTGCCTTGATGTATGGGTGGATGGTAGTATCTTAGGGAATTGATGAGAACATTGATTAATGTAGGATCAGTGTAAATGAGTGTAAATATGCTGCATGCCTCTGTTGGTACTGTATGCAAGATCATACACTTGTGCTCAATATTAGTCCTTTGCTATTTAATTTTCTCAAGAATTGTCCACACGTGGCTATTGGCAAACCTATTGGCAATGTGCTGCAATTTGCAATGGAAGACTCCCCCTAGTAAGAGTAGTAAAGAGCTTTGTTTACAGACTATCAATATTGTCAACTTTCATAGTTTACTGATCCAAACTGCAACACTGCTTCCTCATTACTGACTCCAACCATCTACCACTAAGTACTATAGTGAGTAATTGCCAGCACTTTCACACACCAACAGTGCCCTCCATAATGTTTGGGACAAAGACCCATCATTTATTTATTTGTCTCTGTACTCCACAATTTGAGATTTGGAATAGAAAAAATCACATGTGGTTAAAGTGCACATTGTCAGATTTTAATAAAGGCCATTTTTATGCATTTTGCTTTCACGATGTAGAACCTACAGCAGTGTTTATACATAGTCCCTCCCATTTCAGGGCACCATAATGTTGGGACACAGCAATGTAATGTAAAAGAAAGTAGTCATGTTTAGTATTTTTTTTGCATATCATTTGCATGCAATGACTGCTTGAAGTCTGCGATTCATGGACATCACCAGTTGCTGGGTGTCTTCTCTGGTGATGTTATGCCAGGCCTGTATTACAGCCATCTTTAGCTAATGCTTGTATTGGGGGCTAGTCCCCTTCAGTTTTCTATTCAGCACATAAAAGGCCTGCTCAAATGGGTTCAGATCAAATGCTTCAGACTTGGCCACTCATGAATTGACCATTTTTTAGCTTTGAAAATCAGCCCCACCACCGTGTTTCACAGATGAGGTGGTATGCATTAGATCTTGGGCAGTTCCTTCTCTCCTCCATACTTTGCTCTTGCCATCACTCTGATATAAGTTAATCTTCATCTCATCTGTCCATAAGACCTTTTTCCAGAACTGTGGTTGTTCTTTTAAGTACTTCTTGGCAAACTGCGGCTACCGAGTAGCTTGCATCTTGCAGTGTAGCCTCTGTATTTCTGTTCATGAAGTTTTCTGCAGACAGTGGCCTTTGACAAATCCACACCTGACTCCTGAAGAGTTTCTGACCTGTCGGACAGGTGTTTGGGGATTTTTCTTTATGAAAGAGAGAATTCTTCTGTCATCAGCTGTGGAGGTCTTCCTTGGCTTGCCAATCCCTTTGTGATTAGTAAGCTCACCAGTGCTCTCTTTCTTCTTAATGATGTTCCAAATAGTTGATTTTTGTAAGCCTAACGTTTGGCTGATGTCTCTAACAGTTTTATTCGTGTTTCTCACTCATAATGGCTTATTTGACTTTTATTGGCACAACATTGGTCCTCACGTTGATAAACAGCAATAAAAGTTTCCAAAGGTGATGGAAAGACTGGAGGAAAGACTAAGTGCTGAGATCTGTCATATACCTGCATTAAGGAGGCAATTAAACACACCTGACCAATTACCAACGCCTGTGAAGCCATGTGTCCCAAAAATTATGGTGCCCTGAAATGGGGGGACTAGGTATAAACGCAGCTGTAATTCTACATGGTGAAACCAAAATGTATAAAAATGGCCTTTTATAAAATCTGACAATGTGCACTTTAACCACATGTTATTTATTCTATTACAAATCTCAAATAGTACAGAAGCAAATAAATATCTGATGGGTCTTTGTCCCGAACATTATGAACTCTTTGTTTGCATCCTGTCCATTATTCATTGTCACAATTCATGTAAGACAACCAAAATATTTGAATAATTATTCAAATTATTCAAATATTCAATTAGAATAATAGATTGTGATCAATTGTAAACATAAAGTTGTGAATTTGCACACCTATCTCCGCAGATGTATCATAAGCAACTGCCAAGAAGATATTTACAGTAGTTGCGCCATTGCAAGATCTTGCTTCATATAAAAAGCTTTCACTTACAAGGAACTTTTGATCAACTTGGAAACAAATCACAATCCGAGAACAGGAAGATAAGTGATTACAACAGGGTGGTAGAAACAGGTAGGTCCAGTTAGTTTCAATGCAAGATAATTTTTATATAACAAGCACCAATGAAAGAAATGCCCAGTTTGGCATTGGTAGCTACATTGACCAAGATGTAAATAATCTGGGACTATAACTTATTTAACAATGTGGCAACAACCGCATTCATATGCAGCCTTCAAAGTAATAAAACAACCCAGGCCACACCACAGGAGTACATATTATCAAACACCACAACATTTGACATCAATGTAGATTTAAAAAAACTGGCAGATACTGAAAACTTCAGTCGAAAATGCAACCTGAAAATCAAAATAAAACTTGGTGAAGTTGGAAATATGAAGCAAAAGCAAAAATTGATGGAAATACTAAGCGTTGCTTGGGTAGTTTACAATCCAGTGGTATAAACATTGAATGAGCTAATTTTACTTCGGAGTCACGTGAGTGACTTCGTGAAGAAGCCCGTCCAGGGTCCAGGTGCGGCATTACGCCAGCAAGTGCAACAGCGGCGGCAGCTGGAGTCAGGCTCTCCAGCTGCGCTTTAAAACGCACCATCAGGTAAGTGAACGGTGCGTTGGGAACGGAGCGAGTTTGGTGTTGATTCTTTGGAAGAAACATGTCCCAACGTAGGAAACTCGCTAGCAGACCTGCCCGAGTAGAAACTCCACCAGAGGAGACTATTCCAGCGGGGCAGCAACCGGCGGCTTTACCGCTTGAACAGCGGTTTGAAATCCCCCAGACCGAGCCGGTCCCAGTCACGCCAGAGCCTACACGACGGGCTGGGAAAGCCAAACGGAAGACAAACCGGCCGGTCGACTCGTCAGAAGGGGAAATGTCCACCCCAAAACGGGGGAGAGACAGCCGCCTAAGCTGCATCCAGCAGCTATTGGAGGGGATGGTTTACCGGGAGCAGCAGCGCTCTCGGTTAGACAGGACAGGCACCCCCTCCATGGTGCTGAGTCCGGCACCCCCCTTTGCGACCTCGGACCCGGAATGGGAGGTCAGCATTGGTGACCAGGAGCAGGCTGGTCTGAGTATGGGGCAGGCGGACGGAACCGAAAGAGAGCAGGGTGTGCAGGAAGAGCTGCTAGGGGTCGTAAGTCGCTTTGTCGCAACCCCACGGGTCGGAGCACCATTGGAGCCTAGAATGGCTGCCAGCATAAACCATCTCTCCAACAAACCTCTGCGGGAGAAGGTGCTCGACCAAGTGCTTGAGGAGCACACAGCCCCGGATAATTGTGAGGCTCTCAAGGTCAAGAGCCTCAACCCTCAAATTTGGGGCAACGTGGGGGGACAGATCCGGACACAGGAGGTCAAATTACAGCGCATACTTCGCCTCCTCACGGCGGCTATAACAGCCTATGCGCGGGGAGTCGAGAACGTAGAGATGACCACCTACCAACAAGATGTCCTGGCGCTCATGTGCACGACACAATATGAGCTGAATAACTTAAGAAGAGATAACATCAAGCCGGCCCTCAATCCTAAATTTGCAGGACTATGCAAAACTCCATCAGTAGAGACCGACTCATTTTTATTTGGGAAGGACTTGAACAAACAGCTCAAAGAGATGGAGGAGGCGTCCAAGACCTTTAGCCTCATGAGGGCACCACCGGCAGTGATACCAAAGCTCTTCATTCCACCCAGGCGGCAGCACACCACTGTATCTACCAGTCGGCGGCCCGAACATCCGACTGGTCAAAGCTGTGGGCCGCACTATCCCCAGAGACCTTTTTTAGGTCAGGGCCTGCAGCGGACCCCCTGGAAAATGCGCCTCCCCCCAACATCGCCAGCACGTCGACAGGGACGAACACTCAGAAAGAAAAAATCACAACCCCGACAATAACCATGGAGGTAGGTGGATCTGGTTCCTACCTGCATATTGAGAATAAGGGTGACTTACTAACAGGGGGAAGGTTACACTTGTTCAAAGAAGCATGGGAAAGGATCACGGATGATAAATATATACTCAACAGTATTCAAGGGTATAAAATAGAGTTTCTTTCAAATTTACCACCAGTTCAACATGCACCCGCAAGGGTATTTGCACCCTCCAACAAGGAACAACAGGAGGGACAAGCTGAACTGGTGAGGCTTCTAAACAAAGGGGTCATAGAGAAAACTACTCATGAGCCTTTGGAATTCGTTTCCAACATATTTACAAAAAGGAAAAAGGATGGTGGGTGTCGCATCATCATTGACTTAACATCCCTGAATGAATTTGTTAAGTATATACATTTCAAAATGGAAACATTTGTGACTGCTAGACAACTGATTTCCAGAGGATACTATATGGCAAGCATTGATCTCAAAGATGCTTACTATCTAGTACCTATACATAAGGATTATAGCAGATACCTTAAATGTATCTGGATGGGGGAGCTTTGGCAGTATAAAGCACTGCCTAATGGGCTTACGTCAGCTCCAAGACTATTTACAAAAATATTAAAACCAGCCATGGCAACGTTAAGAAAACAAAACCATATAGTCATGGCATATTTGGACGACATCCTCATAGTTGGGAAAACTATGGAATTGGCTGTAGCAGCAGTATCAGCTACTAAACAGCTCCTACAGAGCCTAGGCTTTGTCTTACATCCAGATAAATCCAGGTTAAATCCATCCACTATTATGGACTATCTGGGTTTCACGATTAACTCAGTCCAAATGACTATTACCCTGCCAAGGGAAAAAATGATTGCATTGATACAATCATGTTATAACTTAAAGATAAAACAAAGACCAACCATTCGACAAGTGGCAGCAGTAATTGGCAGAATGGTAGCAGCATTTCCAGCTATCCAATTTGGACCTTTGCACTATCAAAATTTGCAAAGAGCAAAAATAAAGGCACTAAAACAGCACAAAGGTCATTATGACCGAGTCATGACATTACCCCCTGAAGCCATATCAGAGCTACAGTGGTGGATACAAAATATTTGGCACAGTCATAGTCCTATTGTCATTTCTAATGCTACATTGGTACTCCAAACAGATGCTAGTGCTCAAGGCTGGGGAGCAACTAACTCCATATCCAGCACAGGTGGTAGATGGACTAACTCAGAGTCGTCGTTACTATCTACGCTGGGCATTAATTCTTTGGAAATGTTGGGCGCCTTTTATGGTTTAAAAGCATATGCATCTAATATGCATCACTTGCATGTTAGATTACAAATAGATAACACAACGGTGGTGGCTTATATTAACCATATGGGCGGCATAAAATCTTTATCATGCGACAAATTGGTCAATACGATTTGGCAATGGTGTGTCGAAAGACATATTTGGCTTTCAGCTACCTATCTACCAGGTAAGCTAAACACAGTGGCGGACACCAGGTCACGTAAATTCAATGACAACATCGAATGGATGCTAAATCCAAAAACATTCGCTGAAATTGTAAAGCGATATGGGAAGCCAGATATAGATTTATTTGCTTCAAGACTGAATCACCAACTACCTATCTATGTCGCGTGGGAACCAGATCCGGAGGCAGCAGCGGTAGACGCATTTACGCTGGATTGGGGAAAGTTTGTTTTCTATGCCTTTCCTCCCTTCTGCCTCATCAGTCGGGTACTTCGGAAAATCCAGACGGATTCAGCGTCTGGAGTTTTGGTAGTGCCCGACTGGCCTACACAGCCATGGTTCCTAATTCTCCATAACATGGTGGTGGAAGCACCAATGGTGTTCCCCGTCATCCAAGGTTGCTAACTCACCCAGTGTCAGGCATCAGCCACCCATGCCACAAAGACATGAATCTCCTGGGTTGTAGATTCTAGACCGACCTTACCTGGATCTGGGGTTATCGCAACAAACCATCGCCACCATGTCAGCATCCCTGAGAACATCTACCAAGAGGCAGTACCTAACCAGCATTAGGAAATGGGAAACCTACTGCCAGAAAACGGGGACTGCCTACAATACAGCCACAGTAGCGAATGTTCTGGAGTTCCTGGCCGATTTACATCATCGTGAAGATATGAGCTACAGTGCCATCAACACGGCCCGTAGTGCACTCTCTAACTATCTCAAACCTGTGGGACATCAGGCCATGGGAGCCCATCCGCTGGTGGTCAAGCTCATGAGGGGTATATTTAACAGCAAGCCCCCCAACCCCAGATATACACAAATCTGGGATGTCAGTATTGTACTCGCTTACCTTTGGGACAGACCACCAGCAAGGTCTCTCCCTTTAGAGCAATTGACTTTAAAAACGCTCATGCTCATGGCGCTAGTATCTGCTCAAAGGGTCCAGTCCTTGCATAAACTGCGACTGGACAACATGGAGACAACGCCAGACAAAATAACCTTCTTTATAAAAGGTCTTATAAAACAGTCCAGGCCAGGAACATCCAACACGCTGGTGGAATTCCGGGCTTACCCTCCAGAGCCACGATTGTGTGTGGTGACCCACATAAATATTTATATTGACACCACCCATAATATCCGAGGAAGTGAGAGAGCCTTTTGGGTCAGCCACAAAAAGCCACATGGCAGGGTAACAAGCCAAACCATTTCAAGATGGTTGAAACAGGTATTGGAAGCTGCGGGGATAAACATTAACGTATTTAAATCTCATTCCACCAGGGCAGCATCCACATCATCGGCAGCCAGAATGGATGTGCCTGTTGACATCATCCTCAACAAAGCAGGATGGTCAAGGGAATCCACATTCCGAACATTTTATCATAAGCCGTTGGTGGAACCTGACGTATTTGCAGCCAGAATTTTAGAAACTGCAGATATTTAATTTAAAGCCCGGGGGAGCTATTTTTCTTTTGTTATTGTTAATAAATACCGTTTTGTTTTTTAAACAGATTCATTGGTTGATTACAATAACACTTCCTTCCTCAAGAGCTTTCGGCAGTGAGTGAGTAAAACTGTTACACGGTTTGAAATCACAGAGCTTTGAAATCTTCACGAAGTCACTCACGTGACTCCGAAGTAAAATAGTAAGATTAAACGAGAACTTACCAGTTTGAAGTTTGATCTGTATTTTATGAGGAGTTACGATGAGGGACTACGTGCCCTCCGCTCCCACCCTCATTTACATGGATCAAACTGATAATTGATATCTCTTTATTCTTTACTATCTTACTTCAAATATGGGTGTCTGTCTGTGATTCCACACCGCTGCTTGGAAGCATGCCGCGCCTGCGCCCTGGACAGGCTTCTTCACGTAGTCCATCATCCTAACTCCTCATAAAATACAGATCAAACTTCAAACTGGTATGTTCTCGTTTAATCTAACTATTTTAAGTAACTTCTATTTATACTCTCCTCTCCACTCCCCTTTACCCCCTTCCTCCACCCTAGTTGTTTTACCAGTTCCACAGTTCTTCACATTGTTTCCCTCTTAGATAACACCTTCCCTTGGCAACTCCTGCTTCGTACTCCTCCTTCCAACAGAACTTTTGTCATTCAGTCGCCTTTAATGCCTTCTACCAGATGACACCACCACTGCGGTGTCATTCACTCTGCACCAAATCACAGTTTATTCTCTCCACCCCTACCCCGTTTCTCTGTAGGTTAAGGCATGCGTGTTTCCTAACTTTTCCCGGCTCTGAAGGTTCGTCATCAGCCTGATGAGTTTTAGTTCTCTTTGCAGATCCTGCTGGGTATTTCAATATTTTCTATTTTTATGTTACTGATCATTCATTGCGTCAAATAAAGAATTAAACTATTCTTCAACTTGATAATGTTGCCAAGAAAAACAAAAATAAAATGTTACAAAATATTTTATTGTTTGGGAACTACTTTCAGAGATTTGCTGCACCCATTCTGCATACTTCCTTTAACCCCGATATAAAGAAAACAGGTTTCTGGTTAAGCAGGCTTCACCTCCCCAAAGCAAAACACATTGTAGCTAATCAGCTGCTTTTTAATTATTATTTAATATAGGAACTTTGCAGCCAGTTTCCCTATAGTTGCCACAAATGTTAAAATCAAAATGACCAGTTCTCACTTTGTAATCTTGAGTTAGATTTAAAATATTAGCCTGGACACTAGGAACATCTCCACTGCTCTTTGGAGAGTGAACAGAGAAACCTACAGTCCCCTGAAAGTGGAGGCATGGGTAGACCGGGTGTTGAAGAAGGTGTTGGATATTCTTGCTTTCATTAGAGCAATAAGCACAAAAGTTGGGATGCCACATTAAAATTATATGTAACAGCGGTGAGACTATTGGAGTGTTGTGGGCAATTATGTTCACCTAGCTATAGAAAGGATGTCATTAAACTGGAGAAAAGATTCCCAAGGACATTCATTACCAGGACTGGACGGCTTGAATTATAAGATGAGGCTCAATAGAACAAGATTTTTTTTTCTCTGGCGCATAAAATACTCAGGAGTGATTTTAATAAAATCATGAGGACTATAGATGAGGTGACTTCCCAGCGGTGGGAAGTCGAGAACAAGAGGTCACAGATTAACGGTGAGGGGGGAAAGATTTAAAGAGGATGTGAGAGACAACTTTTTCATACAGGGGATAATGGGTGCATTGCATGAGCTGCCAAATGAAATGAATACAACCTCAAAAAGACATTTGGACTGGTACATGAATAGTAATAGTTTAGAGAATATGTGTCATATGTTGGGAAATGGTTCTAGCCCAAGTAGACAACTTGGTTCTCATGAACAATTTGAGCTTAAGGGTCAGTCTTCCTGTTTTGTTATACTACGGCACCAAGAAAACCAGGGGAGATTTACATCCACCTGCAAGGACCGATGGGAGTTGATTTCAGACTTCACCTATCTGACACCTCTGATAGAGTATGCCACATTCAACTAATGGATTAGGCTTTTACTTTTTAAACTGAAAATGTCCATTATGCTTTTCAACAAATCTTATGTTCGATACACCAACATGTATGGTTATTCCAAATTCATCTACTCAGGTAACTTCGTACACAAACTAGAGATTGAGGAGTTACTGAAAGGATAATCTTACAGCTCATAATTTCTAAAGCATTCAAAACTGTCAGGTTAGCGCTGTAATTGGTATCATTTTCGTGTTGTCAATATATTCTATGCTGGCAATTTACATCCATGGAACCTCTAATCTTCACTCAAACACTGGAGAAATGCGAAATGTAATTATATTTTCACAAGGTATTCACCAGACTAAAAATTCAAAGGAATCTAGTGGGGTGCACCATAAACTGACTGCACTTTTGCAAAAAATATGTCTGCAATTGGATTAGCTATTTCCTGCTTTATAATTGGTGTTGTCATCCATCGCATTGTGGAAGAGAAATCATTTATATTTTACAAATAAGGAATATTCAGAAATGAAGTTGCCAAAGCTATAACAACCAGGCAGCGGAAATCTTGTGTGTGTACAATTGTGTGTCGAGGTGCAGAACTTAAACTAGGAAACGGTTCTGTATCAATGAGTGATCCCATTATAAACCTGAATGGACAAAAATATTTAATGGGAAATCTGTCCTTTATTATAATACATCCATTACATAATACTGGCCACCTCTACATTTTGCATGAAGAATATAAGAGAAGGGAGTAGGACATTTGTCCCACCATACTTGTTCTATCATTCCAGATGAATGGCAAGGAAAAGCTTCCATGCATGTCCTTGACTTCAGTTCCAAAAGACGGCACCTCTATCAGTGCACCATTCTTTCACCCCACCAGGCCAACCACGTTCTGGATTAAATACAGCTGTCTCTACTGCTGGTGAATAAACAACTATTTTGTTTTGGTGGGAACATTTCAGAGATTAGTGATGGCCAAGGGGGATCTCTTCATTTCAAATAATGTGATTGGTAATTTTATAATCACCTGAAATAGCAGCAAAGTGCCCATAAAAATGTTTTATAGTGCTTTCATTGAACCTTCAGCACTGCAAATTACCACAGCAGAGGTATTAGAAAACAAAACTCCAAGCTGCACAATGAAGAAGGGTCCCGACACAAAATGTTGCCTATCCATGTTCTCCAGAGATGCTGCCTGACCCACTGAGCTATTCCAGCGCCTTGTACCTATTTTTCTAAACCAGTATTCACAGTTCCTTGTATTTATACATTAATACAAATTACAAAAAAGCTTGGCCACACCAGTGGGTTTTAAGTAACAGCTGAAAGAATGGCTTACAGTTTTCAGGACCACTCAGGAAAAGCCCAGATTTACATCAAGCTCTTCCACAAAGTTTGAACACACAACATTTCATACCCGAGCTAAGGCTGACATCTTTTATTTGCACCAAATAAACAATCCATCAGCTGCAGAACAACAATACATGAAAGGTATAGACTGACCTTGACTTTGTTCACAACCACCACACAGCAGTTTCAAGGCCAAAGAAAGCACTGGACACCGTCTCAAAGAAAGGATGCAGTTACTCGGAGCACATTCACAAAATAACCAGGGTGGGTCCTGCCTTAAAGACCTTTAGGGATTTACACTGGATAGATTACCAGAGAGACAGATCAGCTGTAGACATACAACATCAACAATATGGAGAAGAAAACACTGTGTAAACCTCTCAATATTTAGTGAGTGTGGCACAATAATGTAACTCCTTTTACTCTCTCTTGAGGATTTTAAGGTCTTTCAACATCGTTCACTTCAAAACCTCCTTTTCATGTTCAAGTTCTGAAATGCTTCACCATATAAAGCTGAGAGGAAAATGAACAAAGGGTTAAAGATAAATTAAATCAATCCATCAAGGTAAACGCGTGCAGAAGTTTCACATGGGCAGAGAAAGCGGAGCAAAACTCCACCACAATGCAGATGCTACCAAGATAGGGGGTGTTGTGGATAATGAAGAGGATTTCCAAAGTCTACAGAGTGATTTAGGCCATTTGGAAAAATGGGCTGAAAGATGGCACATGGAGTTTAATGCTGATAAATGTGAGGTGCTACACCTTGGCAGGACAAATCAAAATAGGACGTACATGGTAAATGGTAGGGAATTGAAGAATACAGTTGAACAGAGGGATCTGGGAATAACCGTGCATAGTTCCTTGAAGGTGGAATCTCATATAGATAGGGTGGTAAAGAAAGCTTTTGGTATGCTAGCCTTTATAAATCAGAGCATTGAGTATAGAAGCTGGGATGTAATGTTAAAATTGTACAAGGCATTGGTGAGACCAAATCTGGAGTATGGTGTACAATTTTGGTCGCCCAATTATAGGAAGGATGTCAACAAAATAGAGAGAGTACAGAGGAGATTTACTAGAATGTTGCCTGGGTTTCAACAAAGTTACAGAGAAAGGTTGAATAAGTTAGGTCTTTATTCTCTGGAGCGCAGATGGTTAAGGGGGGACTTGATAGAGGTCTTTAAAATGATGAGAGGGATAGACAGAGTTGATGTGGACCAGCTTTTCCCTTTGAGAATAGGCAAGATTCAAACAAGAAGACATGACTTCAGAATTAAGGGACAGAAGTTTAGGGGTAACATGAGGGGGAACTTCTTTACTCAGGGAGTGGTAGCGGTGTGGAATGAGCTTCCAGTGGAAGTGGTGGAGGCAGGTTTGTTGGTATCATTTAAAAATAAATTGGATAGGCATATGGATGAGAAGGGAATGGAGGGTTATGGTATGAGTGCAGGCAGGTGAGACTAAGGGAAAAAAGTTGTTCGGCACGGACTTGTAGGGCCGAGATGGCCTTTTTCCGTGCTGTAATTGTTATATGGTTAAATGGTTAAGAGCTGGAATGCAAGGTTGTGCCTCATAGGGGCAGTCACTGGAGAGGCACCACCACAAAATAAATACTCCAGAAGCAGAAAAGCAAAAAGAAAGTTAATTCTGGAACAAAATACTGGCCATCCCCACAGTTGCTTAAGTGAGAAACATTACGTTTAACATTTACAACATCAGATCTGAAGAAACAAACTTTACATATACACAGGACATAGAACAGTACAGAACAGGAACTTCAGCCCTCAATGTAGTGCCAAATATGACGCTGAGTTAAACTGATCTCCTCTGCCTGCATATGATTCATAGCCTTCCATTCCCTGCATATCCAAGAGCCTATCTAATAGCCACTTACACACCACTGTCATATCTGTTTCCACCACCTCCCTCCCAACTCACCTCGGCAGCACAAATCAGGCCCCCACCATTCTGCATAAAAAACTATACGACACAATAGAACTTTATTTCCCATATTTAGTTCCGATAGAATTAAACTTGCCCCAAGTATATTCTTTAAACTTTCCCACTCTGATCTTAAAGTTATACCCTTGAGACTTTAATATGTCCACCTAGGAAGAAAGGTTCTGAATACTCTATTTATGCCTCTCAAAAATGTATATGATTCGATCAGGTCTTCCGTCATTCTCTGGCGATCCAGTGAAGATAATCCAAGTTTGTCCAACTCTAGGCAGAATTCTGGTAAACCTCTTATACACCCTCTTTAGGTGTGGTCATGCCTTGTGGAAACGGCGCCTTGTGTCAGCAGCGCCTTGTGGCATCGGCCCCTTGTGGCAGCGGTGCCTTGTGGCAGCGGCGCCTTGTGGCAGCGGCAGTCCGTCTGTTCTTTCTTTTTGTCCCGTTAGGTGTATGATTTTGTTTTATTTTTTAGATGTGTATATGTGGGAGGTTGGAGGGGGGAGGGGGGGGTGTGCAGGAAACTTTTTAAATCTCTTCCCTGTACGGGGACTCGACCTTCTCCCTGTCGTTGGGGCTAGCATCGTGGAGCCGGCAGCCTCCAACCGGAACCAACCTGAGGGCTCCAGTCGTGGAGCCTGCGGACTCACCATCCATATAGACAACTTCTCCTGTCCTTCTTACATCAATCACCCTCGTTACTTCCTCACAAAATCTGTCAAGTTAGTAGTGCCACAGACAAAGCCAGCTGAGTCTCTAATTATCCCATTCTGTTCCAAATGCACAGAAATACTATCCTGAAGAATCATGAGTTACAAAAATGATGAAAGTACTGGATTGCCATAAGTCCCAATGGGTTCAATTATGTCTTTCAGGAGAACAAAATTTGACACCTCCATCTGATTAGCCTCTATAGGTTGTTAGGCCGTCAGTGTGGTTGACTCCTAGGTATCACTTCAGGTCAAGTCCAGATAGAAATGAAACCAGTAATGCTAAGCATTGCTGGGAACAATCACATCAATGCATTAATAAAAAGTTCAGTGTGCAGTGGCAGGTTCTTCATCCATTTGGTTTTATTAAAGGCGAAGGACACATGTCAGGGAGCTACGAGCAGCAATGGAGCCAATTGGTGCAATGACACAACCTTGAGTGCAGTTTGAGTAGCTTACCATGCTCAGAACTCATTAGCTCAATTGCTCATTTAGAATCATCAGCTCCTGCTCCAACCCGGCAATAAGGGCCTATTTCATGGTTTCAATTTCACAGAAGGATTTTGTAAAGGCCAGGAAAAGATTTATGCATTATTTTAATCATTTATTTTGTTAAATTAACCAAACATGCTGGTTATTTTCACCAGATTCATGGCTGTTAATGGGTTTGTGAATGTACACGGATTGCACACACCAAGAAGCTGGATACAGTTTTGGTCAGCACTAATGTTTTTGGTATCAGTTTTTAAACTGCTTTGTGTGACAAACTAACAATGGGATAAGGTAAAGAATTTCCAGTCAGTTGGGTCTAAGCTGCATAACCATCAACATTTTTGCCAGCTTTGGTGTTCCTTTAATGATCAGACTGAGGTTAAATAGCTGGGGAACACAGCCATAACAACCTCGGCTTCCTTTATTACACAGTTATCGTTCCAGGCTTCCAAAATCTTAACAGCAAAGTAGAATTTTATTGCGCTGACTGTATTGGGTTGGGACTTTGAAACAGCCACTCCCCACTCTCGGCTCATCAAACATTCCTCTGGCAACAGTGGAAGCACAGCAGGCAGTGGGGGGGAGGCCATCATCTTGAGTGGTTTACCATAATTGTGCTGCCCAGTACAAGGTTTAACCCAGTCTTTGGGGAGTGATAATGGCCAGCAACCAAAATCCATCATGACCTGAAATCGAATCCACAGTAGTCATTTTATTTCCATATGATGCAATGAAAAACTGGGATGTGGTCACTACACCATGGTCAAATTCCAGGATGACTCAAACTCTTCTGTCACGGGGCATTGCGGCTGAGCATTCTTGGAAAAGGCATAATGGAAAAAAGGCAGGTTATTTTCACCTGATTCAAAGCTGTTGATGGCTTTAAGCGTCATGTGTCCGTGAGATACCCTTTTAGTAGTCGTTATTACCCAATTGGAAGTAAAGTCTTGATGCAATATTCTTTGGGATCAACTATAACTTCCTTCTGTTGCGATGTTGGGGAAGTCCAGGACAAGGGGTCACAGTTTAAGGATAAGGGGGAAATCCTTTAGGACCGAGATGAGAAAAACATTTTTTACACAGAGAATGGTGAATCTCTGGAACTCTCTGCCACAGAAGGTAGTTGAGGCCAGTTCATTGGCTATATTTAAGAGGGAGTTAGATATGGCCCTTGTGGTTAAAGGGATCGGGGGGTATGGAGAGAAGGCAGGTACAGGATACTGAGTTGGATGATCAGCCATGATCATATTGAATGGCGGTGCAGGCTCGAAGGGCCGAATGGCCTACTCCTGCACCTATTTTCTATGTTTTTACTTTGGTTCTAAATGTTCTGTGGTGGCAAATGAGCCCAGTGTGAGATTGTCAGCCTCATCCACAGATGGGGAGGAGAATTCTTACAGGACAGGTAGGTGGGTAGTTTGTGTATTGGTGCACTCCTTTCACCGCTCAGCCTGGGTTGCAGTGTGTGCTCCTGAAGCATGGACTTGAGATTCTCAGTCACATCCCAACGTGAAAGAAGAGGGTTGCTGGAATTCACAGATTTCCAAGCAAAGTCATGATTCCAGTCTCTCACGCCAACATTGGTCAACTTGGTCACAAAATCGTCAGAAACAAACCCCTTGCAAAATACTAGATCTTGTCTCACTAACCACCTTAACTCCATAATTCACAAGCATGTTGACTACATATCACAGTCCAACTGCATTCAGCCATATTATTATGGGTTGGCACAATAGCGCAGCTAGTGGAGCTACTGCCGCGGAGCTCCAGTGACTCAGGTTCAATCCTAACCTCTGCTGTTGTCTGTACAGGGGATACATGTTCTCCATTTGACTGCATGGATTTCCTCCTGATGCTTCAGTTTTCTCCCGCATCCTAAAGACACATATGTTCGTAGGTTAATTGGCCACTGCAATTTGCCCCTCATGTGTGGACAAATGGGTGAGGGAGGTCAGAGGCAGGTTGATGTGAATACAGGGAATGCAAATGATATATAATGTTCAGTGTGGACTGTATGATTGTAATTCTGGAATCAGTTACCAATCACTCACTGCCATTTAAGTAGCAGTAGCTTGTATGAATGTTCACAGTAACTTATTAACAGTCTGGTTTCTTTATATACAGAATAAAAGCATTGCATAAACAGAGACCTACTCTTGCACAAACCGCCACCACCGTTAAAGGACCACATATTCTGCCATCAATTACCTTCTGACCATCATCGCTGACTCATGTTCCCATCCCAAAAATCCCCAACCCTAATTACCTGTGTTGGGGATTTGCATTCGGCTGTTCAGTGGAATTGAATTGAACTGGAGAATTGTGAACCATGGTTCATTTGGTCTGACATGGATTCGAGAGATGCTGTCAAAAATATCCATGTTAGATCACAAGGTTGCAGATTGTGGTGAAAAACATTTCTGCAGTTGGCCTATGGTATATGATTTTAAGTGGACAGATCTGCTCTCAGCATTTCTCAGTAGCATGATGTTAGTGCCTCAATGCAATGTATAATTGCTGCAAAGATGGAATTCCTCATCCTGCAGTGGAGGGGAGTGCTGATTCTGACTATTATTCTTTGATGGGTACAGGCAGCCACACCTGGCAGATTAGTAACAATGAGGTTTATCCTTTATGCTTGTTTTCCTTCTGGTCGTGGTCCTTCTAGACAGGCCCAGCAGATTTTACAGTGGTGATGCTGAGCCAGTGAGTGGCACAGATGGACATGGAAGCATCAGCCTCCTCCCCACCCAGACATCATTCTGCTAACCTCAGTGCAACGTTGAGTTTCACTGAGTCATCTGCCAAGTCATCTTTGACCCGATGTCAAGGTACCCCTTGGTCCACAAACTGTGCTATGCCACCTCTAGTCTATGGTGGGGTCAAGACAAACCCAGATACAACAGAGGACTCTGGCAAGTACGTTGAGAGGTACAATTCTGTTAAGATGAATGTGGTAGGGTTCTGCTCGAGTCGTGTGTGGGATAACTGCTAATTTTGGCTCATCCCCTCATGCTTGTCCTATGACTTTGTGAGGTCATGACGGGCTAGATGTACTTTGCCACTGTCTATATTGATGCATGCAGGCTGAATCGTTTTATTCTCATGATGTTTTGATTTTTAGGGTTTGCTACACTTGAGTGACCATGTAGTACAATTCAAGGAACTGCTAAATCCCCACCATGTTGTGGGTCTGCATATAGGCCAGACCTGATAAGTACGGCAAATCTCCTTTCCTTAGGTACACCAGTGAGATGGCTGGTTCCTTTATCTCTGTGGAAGCTTTCTCCAAATATTCATTATCTTCCCGGTGAAAAATATAGTCCTCCGATCTCTTTTAAATTTCTCCCCTGCCACCTTAAAACCCAATGCTCTATTTCAAAACTCCCCAACCCTTGTAAAAAATATTCTGACTGTCTATTCTATTTATGCCACATAATATTGTAAACCTCAATAAGGTTACCTCTCAACCTTTTACGTAACAATGAGAATAAACCCTATCCAATCTTGGCCACATCTGGGAACCTATCATTCTACCTGTAGGTCACAACTAAGTGAATCTCTTCTGCACTCTCTCTATTGCATGTAATATTTCTTTGGGGTGGTGACTAAAACTGCACACAAACCTCCAAGTGTGGTCTAACCAACATCTTGTACAACTGCAGCATGAAGTCCTAACTCTTATACCCAACCCTTGGCCTATCTAGTTGAGCACCACCGAATTCTTTTAAAATCACCCTATCCACCCACGTCACCACTTTCAGAAAGCTATAGACTTGCAACACAAGGTGTCATGCTGAAGGTCCCTGACCCTATCAGAATTTGATCTTCAAAAGTGCATTCCTTCACTCTTGTTTGGATTCCTTCCATCTACCATCACTCCACCCAACGTTCCAGGATCTCTGCGCCCTTAAACAATCTACTTTGTTATCTACAACTGCAGCAATTTATATGTTTTTGCAGACTTACTGATTATACCTCCTAGATTTCATCGATAATTTAAATATTTTACATACTACAAAAGGTCCCAGCACTAATCCCTGCGGTACACTATTACATAGGTTTTCACTTAGAAGAACACCAATCCACCACTACCCTGTGCCTCCAATCATCAGCCAATTTTGGATCCCGTTCACCTCATGCCTCAGATCACTCGGGTCTTATCTTTCTGGACCGGTCGTTGATTCAGAGCCTTGACTTAAAGACACCATCCTCTGCATCCATCAATCTTCTGGGTTACTATGTTTTGGCCAATCATCCACAGCACTTTCCCACTTCATCAACAAGCATCACAATGCAATGAACTGAACTGATGACCAGGCTGTCAATAGTAATTGTTTCTGCCTTGAATTATATTATCTAACCACGTTCCAGTTGTAATACAATCTACCCATTAGGAAGATTTAGCAGGTGCATGCAGCCATTTACAGATCAAATTCGCCCACATAGCTGCTCCAATGAGGTCATGTTCCATAGGCAATGTGGTTTGACAATATGCAGACTGTTTCAGGGATTGCCAATCTGGCCATGCATTTCCCTCTCCCCCACATGGAGAACTCCAATTCCACCAACTACAGAGCTTCCACTAACTACATTTCTTATGCATAATGTTCCAGTACCTCAGTAAGTGAGGGCTACAATGAAGTTTATTCGCAGATCCGATTGGCAGATTCCCCACTCCAAACATTGGGAAACCCAAGGATGCATCCTTTTCTCTAAACGAAGGAGCTGATCATGGACTTTAGGAGGGCACATCATCCGAGGACGTACACTCCATTGAGGATAAATGGGGATCCTGTGGATAGGGTGAACTGTTTTAAATATCTGGGAGTCCACATCTTCGAGGATATGACATGGGCATCACACACCTCAGTACTCGTGAGTAAGGCAAGGCAGCGCCTTTACCACCTCAGGCAATTGAGGAAATTCAGAGTGTCTCCGAGGATCCTCCAGTGCTTCTACGCAGCGGTGGTGGAAAGCATCTTGTCCGGGAACATTACCATCTGGTTTGGGAATTGCTCTGCCAAGGACAAGAAGGCTCTGCAGAGAGTAGTGCGTTCGGCCGAACGCACTATGGGAACTTCACTCGCCCCCCTGCAGGAACTATACAACAGGAGGTGCAACTCCAGAGCAAATAAAATCATGGGAGACGCCTTCCACCGCTGCAACGGACTGTTCCAGCTGCTACGGTCAGGCAAACGCCTCCGTTGCCATGCGGTGAGAACGGAGAGGTTGAGAAGGAGTTTCTTCCCAGAGGCAATTCGGACTGTAAACGCCTATCTCACCAGGGACTAACTCTACTGAACGTTTTTCCTTCCATTATTTATTATGTAAAAGAATATGTGTGTTTATAATTTGTTTGGTTGTTTTGTTGTTTGTCTTTTGCACAAAAGTCCGCGAGCATTGCCACTTTCATTTCACTGCACATCTCGTATGTGTATGTGACAAATAAACTTGACTTGACTTGACTTGACTCTACGAATAGAAGCCAGTAGATCTCGGGTAGAATGCTATCAGCACTGCCTCAACTTGGTCTGCTTCACGAGCAAACTATAAAGTGTTGTGGAAACTCAACGGGTCAGTCAGCATCTGTGAAAGGAATTAACAGACAACATTTTGGGTAGGGACCTTTTACCTGACGAAAGGCCCCAATCAAAAATCTTGTCTGTACATTCACTCTACAAGTGCTGCCTGACCCATTAAGTTCCTTCACGCTTTTCTTTTTGCTTAAGATTCCAGCATCTGAAGATGTTTGTGTCTCCATGTTATTGCTCCGTTTCATCACCGAAAGCAGCCAAACTCCACCAAACTTGGCGTGGAAATGAGTCTTCCAACCAAACATGTTGCTCATAAAATCTAAATCCCACAGGTTTTCTCATAAAGTGTACGGTGAGAAATACAAATACCTGACAGTGCACCGAGAGAAATCATACTCCTATTTTACCATCACCCTTTCACTTCTTCACCTGCATCATTATGTTACTTTCACAATTGTACAACAAAATAAAATAATAAAAAATGACACATCGTGCTGGAGTAACAGTGCATCAGGCAGCATCTTGGGAGAACATGAACAGGCGATGTTTCCGGTTGGGACCCTTTAGCCTGACCCACTGTGTTACTCCAGAACTTTGTGTCTTTTTTTTTGTAAACCATCATCTTTCCTTGGGCCTGCTAAATAAAAGAATGGCCTTGAACCAGACACGTCTCTGAATTGAACAGCCGTGCCTGTAGCAGACCCAAAGTGAGGCTCAGTCCATCAACTGAGCACTGATCCATTTAATCCAATTTGAGCCAAATTCCTGCAAAGAATAAGTTAAAAAATGGAAGGTAGACAAAAATGCTGGAGAAACTCAGCGGGTGCAGCAGCATCTATGGAGCGAAGGAAATAGGCAACGCTTCGGGCCTAAACTCTTCTTCAGACTGATGGAGGATAGGGAGGGGGGGAGGGCGGGAAGAAGAAAGGAATGAGAGGAGCCAGAGGGCTGAGGGAGAGCTGGGAATGGGTGGACACAGCAAGGGCTACCGGAAATTGGAGAAGTCAATGTTCAAGTCGCAGACTGGGCAGTCTGCGCCCCAGCGGCTTGAACATTGACTGAAACATTGCCTATTTCCTTCGCTCCATAGATGCTGCCGCATCCGCTGAGTTTCTCCAACGTTTTTGTCTACCTTCGATTTTCTAGCATCTGCTGTTCCTTCTTGAACAGGTTAAAAAATGGAAGCAGGAGTAGGCCATTTAGACTGTCTCTCTACTCTGCCATTCTGTACATTCTGTACATACAGGAATAACAAAGATTCACTAACTTTCTGGAAAGAATCCTTCCTCTCATCTGTATACTGAGTTTACTGCAATGTATTGCACGATGGATTGAACAGCTTTCTTACACCATTTGGCAGCTTTATATTCGGTGTTTTATTCAAATTGTCTTTCCTTTTGCTAATAGATACATTTTTACACATTGTGCAAATTCCATCTATTTTTCGTGCCATTGCCAACGAATGATGTGTCTTGCAAAATGCTTTACATTTAGCAACATGCCTGCTGTAATATCTAAAAGTGGCAGAAAAAAGTTTTCACATTACTTAATATGTGAGTTTCCTAACTTGGGAAAAAAATATGACTCCAAACTAATGGGTCTGGACAAGGAGACCAAATATTGAATGCAGAATAATAAAAGATTAGATGCGCAAGAGTTGAGAATAAGGTAAGGATTGGTGTAAAAGTATCAATGGATTTCTGTTGCCCCTAATTTAATACATTGGAGTGTATTATGTTATTGTACACTGTTGATTTGTTCAATTTTCCCTAATCTAATGTAGGTGCAACAAGGTAGATCTGGGAGGGTGCTTTCCATGGCTGGGCATCTCGGTTGGAACTGGAAATCATAATCATAAAATAAGGGATGCTATGAGGGGGAAATTCATCATGAAACACTTGGTGATTATTGAGCATCTCCACACTAGAAGGATGTGGAATCTCAGTCATTTATTATATTCAAAAACAGAAGCCATTGGATTATAGGACATCAGTGGGATGAGGGGATACAGGCAAAGGACAGAAGTTTAAAACAAAAATCAACCATGATCTTGTTGAAAGGTGAAGCAGACTCATGGAATGGATGATCTACTCCTGCTCCCATGTTCTTATTATTCAACAAAAGCTATTTAGCTTATTTGTAGTAACTTTGAGAAAAAGGCAATTCAATTGGCAATTCCATTCTCCTTCCCCATAAACCTTATTATTTTATTTCCTTTGCAAAGTTACTAGTGATTCTCCTCATGCATGCACTGGATCATTCACCAAGTTATGCCCTCTAGTAACTAACCCTGCTTTAAAGACCTATTATATATCCCTCAATCTTCACTTTTCCAAGGAGAGAATAATGTCAACATCTCTGCTCATTATTTGAAATGATCATTCACAATCCATCTATTATATTCTCACCTTTCAAATACACCTTAATAAATATACTTCTCAATGGCAGTGATCTATTTGCTTTTCATTAAGTTGAGCTGTGCATTTTTTTGAGATTCAATTGGAAATTCAGTTCTATTATACCCCAGCTTGTTCAGGTGCAGCAGGCAAGCAGTTGTATCATTACAGAATGGTCGTGATTGGGGATGAGGGTTTGTCAGCTCTGGGCCAATATCAATTGTCACCAACAGATGGCCATTGGTCAATCACATTTTTAGAAAAAAATACTGTTATACAGCAAAACCTAAGCCGTCCCATTCACCAGAACACCACCTATTTCAGTCTTGCCCTTTCACTCTTTTAACTGAAATACAGAAAGAGTGGGATTTCCAACCTTTGCTAATCAGAATACTTTTGCTATATTCCTGGATCCTATTTTTACAGAAGTTTTATGAGTAATGGACGGATTTGAACGTGCAAAGGAATATTACTTACACTGAAACAAAAATCCTGCTCTGGAACAGGATGTTAATTAATGACAAATATTTACATCAGTAAGGTTTGAACTCTTACATGAATGTCAAAGTCGAGAACACTTTTTTCATTCATTTCTCAGGATCTAGGCATCATTGGCAAGACCAACATTTGTTGCTCCTTCCCGTAAGAAGATGGTGGTGAGGCACTGTCTTAAGTCATTGGAGCCCTTCCAGAGAAAGTGTTCCCACAGTACTGTTGTATAGAATTAAGACTTAACGGTGAAATATTTCAATGTTTGCCACTTTGATAGACAGGAAGGAAGAGGAGGTGGGGTGGTATTGCTGGTTAGAGAGGAGATTAATGCAATAGCAAAGAGAGACATTAGCTTGGATGCTGTACAATCGGAATGGGTAGAGCTGCGAAATAGCCAAGGACAGAAAATGCTTCTTGGAATGGTAAACAGACCACCAAACAGCAGTAGGGAGGTTGGGGATAGCATCAAGCTGGAAATTAGGGAAGCGCGTAGAAAAAGTACAGTGGTTATTATGGGTGACTTTAATCTACCTTTAGTTTAGGCCAACCAAATTGTGCTGCGGAGAAGGATTTCTTGAAATGTATACGGATGAGCTGGGTTTTTAAATACTATTTAGAGGAACCGACTAGAGGGCAGGCCATCCTAGACTGGGTATTGTGTAACGAGGAAGGATTAGTTAGCAATCTTGTTGTGCAAGGCCCCTTGGGCAACAGTGACCATAATATGGTGGAATTCTGCATTAAGATGGAGAGTGGCACAGTTAATTCAGGGACCAGGGTCCTGAACTAGAATAAAGGAGAAATTTGAAGGTATGAGACGGAACTACCGGTGGCGCTGGTGCTAGCTGCTTCCATCTTCAGTCCGGTATCTTTTTGTTTTTTTGTTATGTGGAAGTGCGTTTTCTGTGGGTTTTTTTTTTAAATGTCTTTATGTGGGGGAAGAGGGTACGGTAAGGGGGATACCGTCCTTCAGTCGCTTCCTAGAGAGGATGCGACTATTATTCGAGTCGCATCCTCGCCACCCCCCCCCCCCAGTGGCCTACCTACTGGATTGGCGCGGCCTTTCCCGCCGGGACCGACCAGAGCACCAGCAGCAGCAGCGGCACAGCGTTGCATACATCGCGGGGCGGGCGATGCCTTACTGGGGATCACCGTTTCGAGCCCCGGAGTGCTGGGCCCGCTGCACCAACATCGCGGAGCTGTGTTTCGCGGAGCCCCGGAGTCCTCAGCCTGTGGACTTCGGGAGCCGCGGACTCCGGTGGGAGGTGGCTGATCTGAAGGTCCGGGCCGCTCAGGATGTTCTCCGTCGGGGTTCGGCGTCAGTGTACCATCATCCCGCGCAAGGGCCTGAGCATCGGGCCGCCCGTGGCGGCGATTTGTTATTTTAATATGTTTTATTTATTTATTTATTTTTATGATACTTGACTGTATGAAAATTCATTTTGTTGTCTCTAATATGAGATAATGACAATAAATTGAATACAATACAATACAATACAACTTGGTAGGATAGACTGGCAAATTATACTTAAAGGGTTGACGGTGAAGATGCAATGACGAAGATTTAAAGACTGCATGGATGAACTCCAGAAATTGTTCATCCCTGTCTGGCAAAAAAATAAAACGGGGAAGGTGCTCAACCGTGGCTGACGAGGGAAGTCACGGGTAGTGTTAAATCCAAGGAAGAGGCATATATATTGGTCAAAAGATGCAACAAACCAGAGCACTGGGAGAAATTTAGAATTCAACATAGGAGGACAAAGGGATTAATTAAGAAGGGGGAAAAAGAGCATGAAAGAAAGCTTGTGAGCAAGATAAAAACTGCCTAAAAGTTTATTTAAGTATGCAAAAAGGAAAAGATTAGAAAAGACAAATTGCAGTCAAAGATAGGTGAATTTATATTGGGAAACATGGAAATGGCAGAACAGTTAAACAAGTACTTTGGTTCTGTCTTCACTAAGGAAGACACAAACAATCTCCCGGAAATACTAGGGGACTGGGAATCTAGTGGGAGGAACTGAAGGGAATCCACATTAGTCAGAAAATGGTGTTAGGTAAACTGTTGGGACTGATGGCAAATACATCCCCAGGGTCTGATGGTCTGCATCCCAGAGTACTCAAGGAGGTGGCCCTAGAAATTGTGGATGCATTGGTGATAATGTTTCAATGTTCTCTCGACTCTGGATCAGTTCCTGTGGACTGGAGGGTAGCTAATGTAACTCCACTTTTTAAGATAGGAGGGAGAGAGAAAACGGGAATTATAGACGAGTTAGCCTTACATCGGTAGTGGGGAAAATGCTGGAGTTGATTATTAAAGATGTTATAGCAGTGCATTTGGAAAGCAGTGATGGGATCGGTCAAAGTCAGCATGAATTTATAAAGAGGAAATCATGCTTGACTCATTTTTGAGGATGTAACAAGTAGAATAGATATGGGAGACCCAGTGAATGTGGTGTATCTGGACTTTCAAAAACCCTTTGACAAGGTCCCACACAAGAGATTAGTGTGCAAACTTAGAGCACATGGTATTGGGGGTAGTGTATTGACATGGATAGAGAACTGGTTGGCAGACTGGAAGCAAAGAGTAGGAATTAACGGGTCCTTTTCAGAATGGCAGGCAGTGACTAGTGGGCTGCCGCAAGGCTCGGTGCTGGGACCCCAGTTGTTTACAATATATATTAATGATTTAGACGAGGGGAATTAAATGTAACATCTCTAAGTTTGCGGATGACACAAAGCTGAGTGGCAGTGTGAGCTGCGAGGAGGACATTGTACATGTGTACTTGTACATCCGTCACTGAAAGTAAGCATGCAGGTATAGCAGGTAGTGAAGAAAGCCAATGGCATGTTGGCCTTGATTACGAGAGGATTTGAGTTTAAGAGTACAGAGGTCCTACTGCAGTTGTACAGGGCCCTGGTGAGACCGCACCTGGAGTATTGTGTGCAATTTTGGGCTCCTAATTTGAGGAAGGACATTATTGCTATTGAGGGAGTGCAGCGTAAGCTCACCAAGTTAATTTCCGGGATGGCGGGACTGATGTATGATGAAAGAATGGGTCGATTGGGCTTGTATTCGCTGGAATTTAGAAGGATGAGAGGATATCTTATAGAAACCTATAAAATTCTTAGAGGATTGGACAGGGTAAATGCAGGAAACATGTTCCCAATGTTGGGGGAGTCCAGATCCAGGGGTCAGTTTAAGAATAAGAGGAATGAGATGAGGACATTTTTTTTCACCCAGATTGTTGTGAATCTGTGGAATTCTCTGCCACAGAAGGCAATTCACTGGAGAGAGTTAGATTTAGCACTTTGGCTAAGGGATATGGGGAAAAATCGGGAACGAGGTACTGATTTTGGATGATCAGCCATGATCATATTGAATGGTGGTGCTGGCTCGAAAGGCCGAATGGCCTACACCTGCACTTATTTTCTATGTTTCTATGGAACATCCAGTTGGTGGTGATCTTGGTGGTTGAGGTCATGGGCTTAAGAGAGCTGTCGGAGTAGCCCAAGTGAGCAACTGCTGTTTATTTAACTAAATTGCTGAAATGCTACTTCACTCTGATTCCCAGGTTGGACTTTGAGGCTGCAAGGGAGAAGTCGAGGTTATTCTTTTGGTTTCAGTGAATGAAATTATTTTAATGCTTCTGGTTTTTAAGCCTTTTTAATATTTCAATCTGATTGAGAGCTGTTTCAGTCTCAGGGTCATGGCATTACAAGAATTGCGGACATTGCCTTTGTACAGTGTATGCGTGATGGATGGTAACAAATCAGTTCATTCAGTAATCTGCTGTGTGTTACTTTAATTTAAAAGAATAAAAATTAATCCGTATGAAGCAAGTTTGAATTAAAAGGAGTGGGCTATAAAACTACACGGCATTTTTCGATTACCCTTCCCTTTGCTCTACCTTTCGTACTGCTTGGGATCCGGAGCTTGATAGTTTTATAGTACCTTGCATAATTCATTTGGTTGTATTTGTAGGCCCCATTCGGTCATGACTAACCATGGGTAAAGCATCCTAGTTTGCAGGTGATGTGTGGTTGGATGCAAGTCTGGGCGATGTCATATGGAGGACAGGCTGTTGCCCATGCAGCACGTCCCCCCTCTCCACGTTGCTGATCGATCCAAAGGAACAGCAGGGCCATTACAGTTTGGCACCAGCGCCATCGCAGGAGCTGCCAGAGCGAGGTTGTAGACAATGACGAACTGCCTTAGGGGCTCCGACTCCAGATTTTCTTGAGGTTTACTCCAGGAGCCTTTTCCATGACTGGATATGGCCACAAAGCAGTGGTGGTTTTAAATCTGAGTTTTCCCTCTCCTAGGTGGACTGCCTTCCCAGGCTGACGAGCCCCATCTGCCCGAGACACATCGGGGCGGGAGCGTCTACCTACCCGTGCAGGTCCATAGCACCTGCCCATTGCCCATTTGGTTGTATAGCATGCAAAACAAAGCTTTTAAATGTCCCTCAGTATCTGTGACATAATAAATCTAAACCTATCTAAAATCTTCAAATCAGGACAGTCGTTCAGTCTTGCACCAGAGGCTCAGCCTGGCTTCTGGATAAATGCACATCCATCCTTCTGACTCAGAGAAATTGACACTGTCATTAAGATATGGCTGATACTTTCCATGGAGGAAATCAAATCGAGCCAAGAAACACAGTATAATCTTCAGAACAAATTGAACCCACAGGCAATGTGTGCATCTTCTGATATTCAAATTCCGCTTAGTACTTACTCGCCGTTTTCAAAATTCAAGGGGTTAACTGTATGAAGCAAACTGTACTGCAGCAAACTCAGTTTTAGGATGCTGTCCAGTATTTTTAAATGTAAATATTGAGTTCATAAATCAAAAGCCACAACACTGTTCTTCCAACCTTGAAATATTTAATGTGGATGGCCAAATCTCAAAGTTACCTTTGATCTAACTACTAGGAACCAAAGTTAAACTCTGCTTTTCTTGACAAGCTCAATTCTCTAAAACGAATGTTCCCAAGGCCAGAACATAACATTAAACATTCTTCAGCATTCAAGGTCAAAATCTAAAATACTGTGCAGCCGAAAATCCTTCAGGATAACAGCAAGAGGAGTAGGTCATTGACTGTTCTGCCATTCAGTGAGATTGTGGCAGAACATTTAGCTCTACTTTCCTGCTCAAGCCCTATATCTCTGAATTCCCTAAACGTACAAAAATCCATCAGTATATGTCTTGAATATGCTCAGCAAATGAGTATTGTCTGAGAATTCTGAAGATTCCCAGCTCTCTGGTAACCTCTCCTTGTCGTCCCAGTCACTAATGAGGGACCTCTTCAAACTCTGACAACTGGTAATGGACATCTGATATAATTCAGCATTCAAGCCCATTTAAGAATATTATTTTAATGTTTGAATGAGGTCAAATTTGTTTAAACTCTGTAGTGTATGCCCAGTCCATGAACTTTTCCTCACATGAAAGTTTTCCCTGAGGTTAGTTCAAACTACTTGTAGAGGCCATGGGAAGAGAGCACAACCCTCATTTAATGAATCATTAAATTCTTACTACTTACTAATTATTATTTATTTTGTAAACAAGAACAATTTATACTCTCCAGCCAAGTGATAGCATCTGTATTTACTGAGTGCTTACTTTTCTAATTAATTCTCGCCTTAAGTCTGTCCCCGTCATAAATTCACTTCCTTACAGCGTTGAGGGAGTATTGCACCGTTGAGATGTGAGTTATCAGATGAAACGTTAAACCATGGATCGAATGTCTTGTCTGGCAGACATTAGAGACATTTTGCCAGAGTGGGTTCTTTGGTATTTTGCCCTCAATCAACATCATTAAAAAACAGATTTGGAAAAGAAATTGTTTGAGGCAATCTGCGGTGCACATATTAATCACCATTTTTCCTACATCAGACTAGTGACTTAAGATATGGGAAGTTGGGAGCTCACACGGCTGTTATCATTGGAAGGTCGGCGGTGGAGAGCTAGCAACTTCAAATTCCTGTACGTTAACATCTCGGATGACCTGTCGTGGGCTCAACGCGTAGATGTAATCACAAAGGTTTTGTCCCAGCACCTCTACTTTATTAGAAGTTTGAACAGATTCGACATGTCACCGAATATTCTAACAAACCTCTACAGATGCACTGTAGTAAGTATTCTGACTGGTTGCCTCATGGCCTGGTATGTTAATTCCAGCAGACACAAATGCAAGAAGCTATAAAAAGTGGTGGACTTTGTCCCGGTCCATCAGGGCACAGCCTCCCTACATAAGACATTGTTTTAAGAAGATGGCATCAATCATCAAGATACCCACCATCTGGACCATGTCCTCATCTCACTGTTAGAAGCAGAAACTGTGTTGTAGAATTTTTAAAGGAGTTAATCTCCTCTCCTCTCATCCAGGTGCACTGTAGCACTTCCATTCTAGTTCAGCAGAGGGATAGTGGTCAGCTAACATCAACTGAAAATAAAAGAGGAATGCTCTCTTCTCACTATTGGACAGGGGGTACAGAAGCCTTAAGGTCTACGCCATCAGGTTTAGGCATAGCTACAGTGCTTAAACCAGCATCTGCAGTTATTTCCTACACATATCAGATTCTTGAACCAACTTGCACAACACAAATCCTACATCAATATCAGGGCGGCGCAGTGGTAGAGTTGCTGCCTCACAGCGTCAGAATCCCGGGTTTGATCCCAACTACAGGTGCTTGTCTGTATGGTGTTTGTACGTTCACCCCGTGACTTGCATGGATTTTCTCCGAGATCTTTGGTTTCCTCACATACTCCAAACATATATTTTTGTAGGTTAATTGGCTTGGTATAAATGTAAATTGTACCGAGTATATGTAGGATAGTGTTAGTGTGCGGGGATCGTTGGTTGGTGTGGACTCAGTGGGCCGAAATGCCTGATTCTGTGCTGTAACTCTAAAGCGAATGGCATGTTGGCCTTTATAACAATAGGAGCAAAGAGGTCCTTCTGCAGTTGTACAGGGCCCTAGTGAGACCACACCTGGAGTATTGTGTGCAGTTTTGGTCCCCTAATTTGAGAAAGGACATTCTTGCTATTGAGGGAGTGCAGCGTAGGTTTACAAGGTTAATACCCGGGATGGCGGGACTGTCATATGCTGAGAGAATGGAGCGGCTGGGCTTTTACACTCTGGAGTTTA
This sequence comes from Leucoraja erinaceus, assembly GCF_028641065.1. Lineage (NCBI taxonomy): Eukaryota > Metazoa > Chordata > Chondrichthyes > Rajiformes > Rajidae > Leucoraja > Leucoraja erinaceus. The sequence goes on from NC_073388.1 coordinate 35,948,417, forward strand.
GAAGTGTGAGAGGCAGTGCTGGGTTAAAGGGCCGAATGGCCTACTCCTGCACCTGTTGTCTAACTACATTCCATACCTTACAATACTGTCGAGTCATTTTCTTTTCTAATTATACCTTGCATTAATATCTTGTTTTTTTGGGACAGTCTTTCTTTTAAAAAGGTTCTGTAATTTTTGGATGATTTATATATAATTTGTTTTTGTGAGTCATCTGAGTCGATGTGCCTGTGATGCTGCTGCAAACCAGTTTTTCATTATACCTTTACCCCACTGTACTTGTGCATAGAACAATAAACTCAACTTGATTTTGCATGGCAACGTTTTAAAACTACATCATTAGCTGCAAACCTCTTTGGGTTGTCGTGAGATCAGGATGGGCTCACATAAATGCAAATCATCCATTAGGCAAATCAAAATGAGGAAGTAGCTGACACAATTAAGAGTTGTAAGATGGAAATCGTTAACACAACATTCCCCTTTCATTTTCAGTTGATGTAAGCTGACCACTGGCCCTCTGCCGAGCTGGACTGGAAGTGCTGCAGAGCATCTGGGTGAGGGGAGAGGAGATTAACAACCTCAACAATTCTACAACACAGTTTCTGTTTCTAGTGCAGAATCAGGAATTACAGCAAGCTAGTCAGATAAATTATTGAAGTCTGTAGAAGGGTCTCCAACCTAAAATTCACCTATTCTTTTTCTCCAGAGATGTTGCCTGGCCTGTTGAGTTATTCCAGCATTTTGTATCTATCTTCAAATAAATGATTACCATCTACAAATAAGGTGTGGTGGGGGCTTGATGGGATTGATGGCAGATTGGTGTGGGAGCCAGAGGGCTGTTTCAAAAAACCTTTTTGTGGTTATCTCATGGGGGAAGGCTCTCAGGAGGAACAGCAAAAGCACACGACTTCTACTCAGTAATTATTAAAGCACCTGCCACTATTGTATGCCAAAGCCGATTGAACGGAAGAATTCAGTAACCACAATGCAGACTGGAACACAAATTCAAGGGTGAAACTCCCAGTGCAGAACCAAGCAAATGCAGCATTGTTGGAGAGGGCTTCTATGGAATAAAACTTTAATTCAAGACTTAATCTTCTGAGGTGGACATAAAATATTTTGTGACACAATATCAAGTCCTAAGGTATTCCGACAAAGTTGCTCCTCAACTAGCCCTAGTTCAACAGGAGGTTTTTTCTTTGAACTCAAACCCTCCATTACTGCAAAGGGAATTTGCCTGTGCACCAATTGCCACATTTTACGCACTGCAGTAATAATCACACTTCAAAACTGCTTCCTTGACTGTAAATGTCTTTAGAAATTCTGGTTGTGGTTTTGAAAAGCTACGCAGAAATAGTATTTGTCTTGTTCTGTTTCTTGCTGTCAATTCCAGAAAGGGGAAGTAGTTTCTGAAGCATTTGAAGGTCGGAATATAATCCAGCTATTAAAAAAATTATATTGTAACTGCTTATATTACCCATTAAGAGATTTTAAATAAGAATGCTCCATTTCAAGCAATGCAGTGCACTTTCCATCTGGTTACATGGGGCAAGAATATTCCTTACCACAGATGCATCAGTTTAGTTTCTGCATGGTGCTGGTGAGTACACTACTTCAACTGAGGCCATCCTGTTTATGGGACTGACTTGCTGAGTCAATCCAATAACCATAGTTTTTTTTAAAGGCGTGACATTTTAGACCAAACCAGGCAGATACCTGAAGCTAGACAAAAAAAGCTGGAATAACTCAGTGGCACAGGCAACATCTCCGGAGAGGAGGAATGGGTGACATTTCGGGTCGAGACCTTTCTTCAGATTGAAGTCTCGACCCGAAACATCACCCATTCCTTCTCTCCAGAGATGCTGCCTGTCCCACGGAGTTACTCCAGGTTTTTGTGTCTATCTTCAGCTTAAACCAGCATCTGCAGTCCCTTCCTTCACATAGATATCTGAAGCAGCAGCTTCCTTCTCTCCATGACCAACCAGCTGTCAATCTGACAGCTTCATTGTCACTTTTACTGATAATGATTAAAATACTTCACATTAAAAACTGAATGAAAATTCTTCTACTGCCCAAGTGGAATTTGTGCTCAAATTCTTTAGCTTATTCGACCAGAAGCATAACTAAACCACTATTTTCTGCATTACCTTTAGCCGTTTTACCTTCAGATTGCAAACTTGATGGGGCCAGACCCAGCTTGCAATGAATGACTAAAAAGCGATTAGCTATGAGGCCAGTTTAGCCTTGCCTCTGTCTTGTTCCATTCAGTTCCTGCCATAAATAAATGTTTCAGGGCTTATATTTCCACACAAGCATTTTAATGCATAATTAGAAGATGAAGCCATGAATTCATGTTTTATTCCAAAGAAGTCCTCTTCAACAATCCTTGTTTAAGATGCCTCAATGCCGAGTTCTTTGATTAAGCTATTGATCATGGCTTATTTTCCTCCATTGAAATTGTCCATTTGATAATCTCAGAGACACCATGCAATATTTTGCTATGTTTAAAATGCTTTTGCTGATTTCTGAAAGATCCTAAATGACCTGAATCCCGAATAACTAATGCTCTCCAAATCAATCTTGGGTTTACATTTAGAAAATGTTGGCTTTAAATGACAAGCTTGCTGTGCTGGGAAGCTTGTGTCCATCATTGTGTGTAGAACAGAATTACCAAGAACATCTAAATGTAGCCACAATAACTGGAGATCCATTCAGATATCAATTACGTTCTTCTGATGATTAGCCAATACTTATGAATAACAGTACATTTAACTTCATCTGTAAAAATTTTAGCTAATAGTTGTCATGTGTTAGAAGAGTCCTGACCCGTAGCAGCACCGATCCATGTTCTTCAGGGATGCTGTCACTTTGTGTCTTTATTTGTAAACCAGCATCTGCAGTTCATTGATTCTACTCTTCATTACAATGCTCGTTCATTTTTTCTGCTGTTCAGATTTTTCAGAGTATCAGCCCAGATTTAAGCAGCAAATACCCAGCCTTAGCAACTCCCCCTCAGATGACACCACCAGCACCACTTGTGCAGTTCAGTTTCTCTTGTTCTGTACCCATCACAAGCACTCTTTCCTTTCAATTTGAAAAATGTTGGGTTTCTAACTTTTCTGAGTTTTGATGGAATTTTGTCAACCTGAAACTTTAATGATTTTTCTATCCTTAGATGCTGCCTGACAAAATGAGTATCTGCAATATTTTATCTTAAACCTATCTAGGGTTAGATAGATGATATTAGGCTCCCTCTGTATATGTCTATAATAGACAGCTAACAAATTACATTATTATCCATTATGTATATTCTAAAATCAGAATACCAATGGGAAAAGTTGGTATCATGTTATTTGATCAGCTGTCACTTTATCCAAGTCATGTCTTCAATGTTAATATTTACATTTTAATAATGAATAGTATCCATTTGTTCTTAAATTATTCACTTACGAAAATAGGAGCAGGGATCGACCTTACAACTTCTCATGACTGCACTGCCATTCAATAAGATCATAGCTGATATTTTAGCTCGGCACAACTTTTTTTTAATGATAACCTATATTCCCTTATTACCAAATATCTACTGATCTCTGTCTTGAACATGTTCGGTTATCAAGCCCCTTCAGCGCTCTAGAGTAGAGAATACCAAAGATTCATTATTTTTTCTTTGGAAGATTTTTTCCCATCACAGCCCTAATTTGCACCTTTTATTTTGAAACTGTGACTGCTGTGATTATCCAGACCCCAGCAGGGAAGATTCATTTCTAATATCTCTGTAGGACCGTTGCATGTTTCTTCGTTCATTCTAAGCTCCAACGGGTCAGGACTAGGATGCTTAGTCTTTTCCCATAGGACCACCCCATCACAGGAACCACAGTCATAGAGACACAACACAGACTCGAGTCCACATCAACCATCAACCACCTGTTGGCAGTAATATTACATTAATTCAACCTTATTCTCTCCGCATTTTCATTAGTTCCCTGAAGATTCTCCCACTCACCAACACAATAGGAGTGATCTACTGCAGCATATTAACCAACCAATCCACATGTATTGAATTGTGGGGGGAACCAAAGTATCTAGAGGAATCCCACATGGTCACAGGGAGAATGTGCTGTATACATACAGCACACAAGGTCAGCATTGAACCTGGTTTCTGGTACTATGAGCAACTCTACTAGCTGCACCATTGTGCAATCAATTTGGTGAAGCTTTGTGGTATTCCCACTTTCACAAGTATATCCTTCCCTAGGTAGAGCCCAGATGCGTACATAATACTCAACTTGAGGTTCACTGGGGCTCTATATAATTACAGTAATATGTCTTTCTCTTGTTTTCATAGCCCATTGCAATAAAGTCCAATGAACCACCTACCTTCCTAATTGTGCAGTGATTTGTGTACAAGGAGACCAATGTCCTTCTGAATACCATCATGTTTCAATCTCTCAACATTTAAAAAATACTATGCACATCTCTATTTTTCCACCTATGTGAATGACCTCACATTTTATTCCATCAGTCAGTCTCACCCATTCATTCCACCTCCCTTTATCTCCCTGAAGTGTCCCTGCCTCTGTTTTGCTATTCACTTAGTAAAACATCAAAGTAGTATGCATTAGGTATATTACACTTGGTCCTCTCATCTACATCATTGCTGTAGAAAGTAACCAAACTGGGGCTTCAGCACTGATCCCTGAAATACCTCACCAATCTAAAACTCCCAACCCAAAAGTGCTCCATTTATTTCTGCTCTTTCTGTCTATTAACCAATTCCAAATCCTCTAAATGTGTTTCATAATTTCTTGTGCAACACTAATGAAAGGCCCTCTGAAAATCCAAACACATCACTGATACCTCCTTATCTATCCAGCCAGTTATGGCCTCAAAAGAAGCTCTGACTTCATACTTTTCCATGCGTTTCCTCACTCTTTGCGTGTGAAACAAACAGCCAAGATGTCATAAGGAGAGACTGGAGGTTCACATAGTAAAACATCAAAGTAGTATTTATAAGGGCAACAAATTGACACATCCCAACTTGGGAATACCTCTGACCCATATGGCTACTACAAGACACATTGGATGGTAAGTGATATCATATAGTACTGCTATTATAGTTGATATCATTCTTTGTGTTAGTGTTCCATTAAAAATCACTAAACAATTACCGGTAAGTTTCAATATTTCAGTAACATGGCACCAGCAGCAACAATGAAACCAGCACCCATTTAAACAAGACAAATTATATTATTAAAATAGCCCCACAAGCATTTATCTTCTCTGTCAATGGCTTGAAACCTGAACCACAGATAAATTCAGTATTGCATTCTTGAAAAAAGTAGTTTGGTAGGATCTGGTGCAGCATTCTGTGTAGAGCTGAATGCAACCATGACAAGTAAATATTACTGTTTCTGAACCACTTAAGTTCTATCAGGGGCTGAAGTCACATTTCAGCAGCTGGTTAAAGGTTTTAGATACACATTTTTCAGTGCTGGAAACACTCTGGTCAAGCAGCAACTGTACTGAATGAAACATCTGACGAAACGGTCATAAACCCAGTTTATCTATCCGCACATGCTGCCTGATCCCAGAGTACATCCAGCATTTTATTTTAGATTACCAACATGTGTAGGGGACATCACAGGGGCACAGCTGGAGGAGCCGCTGCCTTGCAATGACAGATACATGATCTGAGCAGCAATGTAAAGAGAGTTCGAGAAGACATAGGACTGGTATGTCAGATGACATAGCCAAACGTTATTGAAAAGAGGAAACTGAATTGCTCAGAGCTTCCATAACAAGGCAGTGGAAATAATGGAACTAGGAGAAAATAATCACCGCAGGCAAAAGGCTTGGTTAAATTTTGCAAAAGGGATGAAGATTTTGAGACTATCCAAATTTTCATTGCCACACATTTAAGACTATTACTTGTAAAACAACCAGTAGAACGAAGAGCTAATACACAGCCACAAGACTGGATGCTGTGCAAACCAAAAGCTGATGAGTGTGCAAGGAATGTGGCTGGGGATGGATGGATGAAACTTGTGCACGCAAAGTGTCACGAAGTTGGGGGAATTCTACTAATATAACTCAGAGTATCAAACCTACAGGAATAGCAGAATGCTCACTTCCTCTTCACTTCCCTGAAGTCATGTGGAAAAAACCCAAGATGATTTACCCCATCAGGCTCTGAGACTCCAGTGATAAACCAAAATCTAGTTTGTCCAACTTGTCATTCCTGCTAAAATTCTCTAATTTGGACAATATCCTGGTATACTTCTTCCACACTCTCTCCAAAGCATTCACATCTTTCCTGTAGTTTTATAAAGCTGCAACATGGCCTCCAGACTTTGATATCAATGGACTTTGATGGATGAAGGCAAAGTGCCATAAGAAGGGTTTCGCCCCAAAACGTTGCCTATTTCCTTTGCTCCATAGATGCTGCTGCACCCGCTGAGTTTCTCCAGCATTTTGTGTGCCATATACTACCCTCATTGTCACTATTTTGTACTTGCAGCCCAAGATCCATCTGTATATCAATGTTCTTAAGAGTCCTGACATTTACTGTATATTCCCTCTCACATTTGTCACAAAGAGCAACACCTTCAACATGTCAGGGTTAAACTCTATGGGCCTTTTTCTACCCAATCTTTCAACTGCTGTATATCCTGCTGAATCCTTTGACAACCTTCCACAACTCCATCAATATTCATGTTGACTGCAAACTTACTAATCAGCCAACTACGTTTTCATCCAAATCATTTATTTTTATCACAAACTACTGAGGTCACAGCAATGATCCCTGTGGAATACCACTGGTCACAGATCTCCAGTCAGAATAACTCCCCTCCAGTCTAGCAATATTTGTTTGCTTTGGCCAAGCTAATTTTGAATCCAATCTAGCATGTCTTTGGGGATCCTGTATGCCTTACTTTTTTGGATCAAAACACCAGGACAGGCTTTATGGAAATGACCAGAAGAACCAAGAACTAATTAACAACAAAAGAAGAGCTTTTTTGAACTGGAAAATCGACCATATTTCAAGGGAAAGGAAGCCTTTAAATGCACCTGCAGGCTGAGGTGCAAGCAATAACTGCAACCTTAGTGCATCCTAGAGAGAATGCAGGAGATTCTACAACTGGCAGATTGGCTTTCAGTGTCACCTACATTACCCAAGGGCCCACCCTGCTGAGAGGAGAGCCTGCCTGTAAAGGATGGAGAGGCAGTTAGCTCTGGCCTATAAAGAGCCTTTGGAAAATTCCTCCGTTATGACACTGTCCATGACTCCATTGCACACCACAGCCTGATTGTCACAAAGATGCTTCAATGTAGGCAAATGGGATCAAGTTGAGGAGTTCAAGACAGTTTATTGTCATGTGTCCCTGATAGGACAATGACATTCTTGCTTTGCTTTAGCACACCAGAACATAGTAGACACGAATACAGAACAGAACAGTGTGTCCATATACCATTGTATAAATATATACACACATGAATAAATAAACTGATAACGTGCAAATAAACAGATTATGGGCCATTAATGTTCAGAGTTTTGTCCGAGCCGAGTTTAATAGCCAGCGATCCGAGATCAACCCTGACCTCCGGACTTTGTACTTTCTTCCTGTGACTGCTAGCATTCTCTCTTGGTGCTCCAGTTTCCTTCCACATTAATTGGCCAGTGTAATTTGCCTCTAGCTCAAAATAGTTGTAAAGTCTATGACAAGAATAAAATGCTATTAGTGTAGCTTTGGTGCAAATGGCGTCTGATGGTTTGCATGAACTTTTTAGACCGAAAGGCCTGCTTCCCTGCTGTACCAGTCTATGACTGAATAATTGGCTCTCCATGGGGGCATCGTAGACCAAACTGATGCAAACTTCAGAAAACTATCAACAGAAGAGGAGTGCGGAGACAAAACCTACCTCTGTTCCACATCATAATCTAGTGAATGCTATTGTCGCCTGCAGTCGCCTAAAATTCGCCTGTGGGACAGGCCCATAAGTATAATGTCAGCAGTCTGGAATCTGCACTCGATTGATTTGCCATCCTCAAGAAGAAAAGGAAAATAGAGAATTAGAGATGAAATGTTTTTTAATCTTGTGCATGCAGAGATCATGCCGTTGTCTAGCCAGAAGTAGAAGATTCAATGTGTTCAGCTGTCAGTACAGATAAACCATATTGCCACCAGCATTATCACTATAGTAAGATAACAGCAGCTAATTAACAGGATATTTTCCATATAAATAGGAACACTCCAATGAACTGTTCGCAGAAAACAGCACACTTTTAGACAACAGAATTTCAACAGCAGCAGCCAGAGTAAGATTTCCATTAAATACTGCAGATTGGAGAATGCCTTTAAATTAGCTTTCAGAATGAGAGGTAGCAGGCATTGTTGCCTCAGGGGCTTTTTGGCTGATTCATGGGGGGGGGGGGGGGGGGGGGGGGGGGGGGGGGGGGGGGGGGGGGGGGGGGGGGGGGGGGGGGGGGGGGGGTTGTTACATTTTCAATGAGAAGACAAGACTGAACAATCACACTGCATACAAATTCTGATATATTAACCGATGGAACAGGAATTTGTTTTTTTTTTAAACAAATAATCCAATTATGCTCATATTGCACCAATGTATCAAATGTCTTGTGAGTTACCCATCAACAACTGCAAATGTCCTGTGAGCACTATAATAAATAGTAGAGCATTACCACCGGCAGTAGTCACATCTACAGGACGGACATGTTATTTTTGCCATCAGGTTAATGGCATAGTACAGCATTTCCCATTAATTCACAATCAATTCATTTTTAATAGAAAAGAGCCTCACAGATGGATGCTTTGTTTTTCAGTGAAGTATTTGTGACATTAATCTACACATAGCAAATCAATAATATCTGTCAAACATAATATCATCGGATCATTATGATCCAGTCCTAGAAATACTCATCTCTAGATTGGCTGTGACCAAAAATATGTGTCCATTCTTAATAACAGCCAGTAGAACTATACCAACGATTAAATGATTGCAGATACAAGGAAATGAATATGCTGGTTTACTAAAAGACACTAAATACTGGAGTAACTCAACGGGTCAGGCAGCATCTCTGGTGATGTTTCGGGTCGGGACAATGGATCCCAACCCGAAGTGGCTCTCTTAGTAAAATTACTGAGATGCATTCATGTATTTGATTTATCCAAGCATGATCAATACACACTCAGGGCCTACCTGGTTTCAGACACTGACCACATCTGCAGTCCTCTTCTTGAAAAAGTAAACTTAGGTTGCAGTGGAGCTTGAAGAAGACTTAACTGTATTGTACTGTACGGCACTCATACTATGCGCTGTGCAGAGGTCATGTTGCAGCAGCAGAATTAGTTACCCAAACAGGGAAATAGGAGCTTATGACAGGGAACGAGGAACAGAATCACTATCCAAAAAACCCAAGGGTTGCAACATTGTACTGACAATCTGCAGGACTAATTGGTGTTTCTCTTCACCATGATTATTTTGCCTAATATACCAGTTCCATAGTGAGAGATGGCCAGGCTCTCCCATTTCATTTCAGAATGAAAGGAATTTAAACATTCCTCAGAACTTTATTCAGCTTTTAAAGATTTTAATTGCTACGCAAAATTGAAAGTTGACACAAAGGCAGTCGGGCAAGGAGAGGGACGTTGGTTGGTCGGGCCGAGCCGGTCGAGGGCGATGGAGGAGGTCCTGCCGCAGCCTGGGGCTTATCTGGATCTGGAGCCACTCCTGCACATCGAACGCATGGACCAGACTTTGGACTTTTAGTGAATGGCGCCAAAATATTGTGGCTCATGCATGTGTGATCTATGCAAACAGAATTTCACTGTGCAGCACACACGTTACAATGAAGCACCATTGTTTAAACCATTGAAGTAATTGGGTGGATGATACTACCGTTTACTCTGCATCGAGTTAATCTACAGTAACAGAAGGATGAATATCACGTTCTTCTTAATGTAGTCTGTAATTATTGCAGAAGACTTAGTTTGGTTTAGAGATTCAGCATGGAAACAGCCCCTTCAACCCCACCGGATCCATGCAAACAATTACGTTAGATCCATGTAATCCCACTTTCACATCCACCCTGCACACGAGGGGTAATTCACAATTCACAGAGGCCAATTAACCTACAAACCCACATGGATGGGGAAGGAAACCTAAGCACCCAGAGGAAACCCACGTGGCCACAGGGAGAACATGCAAACTCTGCAAAGACAGCACCCACGGTCAGGATTCATTCAGGGTCTCTGACGCTGTGAGGCAGCGGAACTACCAGCTGCACCACTGTGCCGCCTAGTGACAACATACCCTATCATTGAAATACTTCCATTCCGGTTTTCTGGTTCTGACTGATGAAACCTACATTCTATTCCACTCATGGGGAAGGTGGCGCCAAACAATTTTTGGAAGTGGTGTGCTCCTAATGTAGGAGCTCATGGTTCTCAACACCAACTCAAACCCTCCTTCTCAACTTTGAGCTGTCTTGGGCCAGAGATGCCTTAGTCAGCGGGGATGTTGCAATTTCCCCCTGCAAGAACATATTAGGAGCCAGCAGACCCTTCAGGAATTCAATATGATCATGACTGATCTACCCTTAACTCCTCTTGTCAGTTCTCCATCACCCTCAATTCCCCAGTTTTGCAAAGATATTTATATTTCTACCTTAAATATATCTAATGATCTGGCCTCAACCACCCTCAGAATTGCATAGATTCCAAAAGAAAAATTCTACGCACCAACATTTTTAATGAGCAACCCCGGATTTTGTATATATTTCCCTTTGTCTATGACTCTTCCACATGAAAATATCTCAACATTTCTCAAGTCCCTTGGAATTTTACATTTTCTAAACCTCAAATTCTTCTTAATTATGTTATACAGACACAAACTGTCCAGCATGTTTTGCAAGGATGACTTTCTCATCCCAGGAATTAGCCGAGCAGCTTCCTCCAATGTTAGTATATTCTACGGTAGCCATATTTAGTACATGCATTTTTTCCCCCACCATGTTAATGATAAGAGAGGGTTTGTGCATGTCCTTGATTTTTTTTCTCCTGTGTGCTCCTTGAAGTCTTTTCATCTGACAGGGTGAGGAACAGAGTGCCTGTTTTGGGAGTTTGGCGACTGGCACGTGAATAATGTGGTTTGTCCAATGGAGCTAACAGGCTGTGACGAAAGCCACCATCTATCCCATCCCTACACAATAGAAGCTGCCTTTAGCAATCAATTTGGAAAATTGAATTGTTGATTAGAAAATCAATTGTGACGCGAGACTTGGAAAGTACATCAGTCGGACTGTTAAACGACAAGGATTTGTTTACACTTTGCATATTCAGATTTCATTCAATTGTAAAAAACTGAGATCAGAATGGAATAACAACCAATTAGATTTGCATGAAATAGCAGAGGCATCACAAATTCTATTCATAATCTGTAAAAATATCTTTGCAATAACCAGTATTGTTTAGAAAACTAGAAAAAACAAGAACAGTAAATGACTATGGTGCAAAGATATCATTGAAAAATTCAGCAAATTAAGCCATTACATGCAAAAGATGGACTCCAAAATTAGTGTAAAGATTTACTCATGACCTACAGACAGAATAGCTGATATTTGCTTAAATATACACTGATGGTTCTAGGGTCCTTTGGAAATAATTAAAAGTATATATTTTCTCTCTATTTATTAATCTCGGTATTTTCATTTTACATCATCCATGCCTAGAATGAAGTATAACGAGTGGGATACCTGTCTGAATGAATGACAGCTCAATTTAAGCCATTTCAATAGATGTCTAGAGATTCTATCTGATAATATTAAAATGATTTTTTTCACTTGTTCCTGCCATTACATTCTAAAACAGTCACTCCCTGACTTACACAAGGGTTACCTCCCCTGGACCCTTGCGGAAGTCGCATGTTACATAAGTTCATCATTTATAGGAGCAAAATTAGGCCATTTGGCCCATCAAGTCAGTGTAGATCTCTGACCTTTCAATCATGGCTGATCTATCATTCCCTCTCAACCCCATTCTCCTGCCTTCTCCCAACTAACCCCTGACACCCGCACTAATCAAGAATGTCAGAAATAGAAGTGCTACTGCCCATGCGCAAGTTTACTATTTGACTTAGAGACCACGGGGGGGGGGGGGTTCTCCAAGACGGGACCATGGGGGAGCTTCGCGTCGGGGACTACGGGGAGCTCCGAGGTGGGGACTGGGGAGGCATCAGTGCGCTTAATGAATTGCTTACGTAAATGTGAGTTTATGTAACTCGCCTATAATGCAAGTCAGGGAGTGCCTGTAAAGCAATCCACATACTCTTCTGGTCTTATTGAGAGTTGCAGATTCAGGTCTTCCCTCACTTGGATTCAGGATTTCCGCAAGGAGACTCCTTTTCTCATACAATGAGGTCATTATAACTATACAGTACAACTGGGGATTATAATTATATCATCTCTGCTGTGGGTGGTTAATCCTTTCTCATCAGGTCTGACTAATTTGTAAATGAATATTCTGATTAAGGTTCCATTCAATAGAGGGACCAATAGGTAAATTGGAATTCACTCATAAGAGATTTCTTCATTTCTGAACCTTGACCAATCCTGGACTAGTTTTGTGCAAGGGGCATCTACAAGCTATTGACCACCCTTAGACAAACACCAACCCTGGCCCTTCAAAAGTTTGGTGGCTATTAGAACTATGACTGCTACTTGAATGTAGTAACAGTTGACAATACCACAAACTGGTATCTTGGACAAAAACCATAACTGCTCTATATGCCACATCTGGTCACAGCTGCTAACTAAGCAATCCTTTGCAAACAAATATAATGCTGTATGGATTTAACCTCTTGCGTGCCACAGCTAATTCACTAATGACTCATTGTTATAAGCAAGTTGATATTTCTCTTTGGTGCAATACTCAAACATTGAGACCCATGACAAGAATGACAATGCCTATTTGGTGGTTGTCTGTGTTTTTAATTCCTCCTAGGTGTTTAATGTTCACAGTTCTCACGTTTTAACAATATCACTATTGCCTCATTTATATTTCTGTCACTCTGAATGAGAAAGTTGTGATTGGAAGCATCATTCCAGGATCAGATACCGACCACTCATCCACTCATTTATCTCCTCCCGCCTAGATTACTGCAACTCCATTTACACTGGCATCAGCCAATCATCCCTGTCCCACCTGCAATTGGTCGAAAACGCCGCAGCCAGGCTCCTGACGGGCACCCGAAAAAGGGACCACATCACCCTGATTCTGGCCTCTCTCCACTGGCTCCCAGTGCGGTTCCGAATCAATTTCAAGCTCCTTCTTTATGTTTACAAAACCCTTAACGGGCTTGTCCCCACCTAAATCAAAAATCTGCTTACCCACCATACCACCTCCAAATCCCTCAGATCGGCCGACATGGGGTTACTGACCATCCCGCGGTCTAGGCATAAGCTCAGGGGCGACCGCGCTTTAGCGGTTGCAGCTCCTAGACTGTGGAACAGCATCCCTCTTCCCGTCAGAACTGCCCCCTCCATCAACTCTATTAAGTCCAGACTTAAAACATTTCTACTCTCAAGCCTTTCTTGAGATCCTCTGAGGGAGCGCTGTATGTATGTATGGATCTATGTATGTATTGTTGATCTATGTACCACTGTTTGTAGCACGTTAGTACCTGCACCAATGTAAAGCACTTTAGTCAACGAGAGTTGTTTTTAAATGTGCTATAGAAATAAAATTGACTTGACTTGACTTGACCTCAGTGGAGGAAAAAATATGAAGGATCGTCAACCTGAAAACTGAACTTTTTTTCTCTTTCCATGGAAGCTGCCTGACCTGCTGGGTATTTGCAGCATCTTCTATATTGCTCCCAAATAATTAAAATTAATATTTTAAGAAATTACTCACAGACAAAAACTAAAATGGCATAGGAAATAGAAAGGCCCTGTACAAATGACAGCCTTCCTTGTATTGAATCTGCAAGTTCATTGAATGATTGCATGGCACTCAGAGACCAATGGAGATGTTTAAAGAGGAGTAATCCACGACTGAAACGCAAACCAGCAAGGGTCAAAAATGTGAACTAGTGTTGGAAGAGCAGACAAAGATTCAATCAGGATTGGGTGTTGTCAGCTGTCAGGCTGTGGGGGGGATTACACAACATACACAGAAAAATCTCTTTGCATGAGCTATCCCAAGTACAGGCACGTAATGCTGGTCCCTTCTTGGCAAGACCTTTACTTCTGCAAGTGGGCCTCAGATATACAAGTTGTGAAATCAAAATCCTATTGTGTGCTGGTTGACATCAGAGTACAATCCTTGCAGCCAGTTATGTGTCACGTGAAACTCTGCCCAGAACATACTTTGGGGGGAAATTAAGTAATCTACACCGAAACCAACCAACCACATTTGATTATCAGGTTTTGGATTAAATTTCTTCACACAATGTACAAAAATATTGTGCCATGCAAAAACATTTCGACAAAAAGTTTTCCTTGTGTGGTGGGCAGCCAAGACTATAAAGAACAGATTAACCAGTTAGTTCCTCCTGTTATTGCTGGATGTGTGATTTTGCTGAGAATAAACACATCTATCACATTCACCCACATGCAACAACATTTCATAGCAGTTGATTGTTGCAATGTTCTGTGAGATACGGTACAGTATAAACAAAAGATTCCAACCACACTCCCTCCATCCGCAAAACAAGAAAAAAACTTCACTATACTGAGTGCTGAGGCTAAAACTTACCACAAACATTTCATAAGTAACATGTCGTAAAATCAGGATGTTCAAAATTTTTGAAGCAATCTCCTAAAGGAAATGATGAGTCTGTTGTCCTCTCTCTTGCAATGGCAATGTTATAGAATGCCTGAAATAAATGGCACTGCAATGCCAGTCAATCTCAAATGCGCTCTGTAAAAGCCAACACTGATGGCTTGGGAAATAAACAGTTAATTTGTATTCTGACTCATATCAAACAGAATTGCACACATAATTGCAGGGCATAATGCAGCATTTAATAAGCTCCTCATTACAAATGGAGCCAACAAGCTAATAAGCTCAAAGTCCGTGCTTCGACAGTAGAATAGACGGTAGAGAACAAAAACTTTGACTTTCTCTGTCAGTTAATGCCTTTCAGCTACTTTTCCCTTAAACATTTCAAAAATCTTTTCGTTAAAGTTGATACTTTGCTTTTAAAAAATAACTACAGCTAGGAATTGCTAGCTCGTTGAACCATGCAATTCTATTCCAATCTTCAGATTAAACACTAAAAAAAAAACAGATAAACTTTGAGCATGTACATTAACTTGTTTATCTAATCTAGTGAGGAATAGGCGCCCACACTGAAACGTGTATAAGCACATTCCTGCCGGAGTAAAATGCCTGCACGGAACAGAGCAGTGCTCAGTCCAGCTGCCATCACCCGTTTAAACAATCACCCATTTCCTTCCAAAGTGGAGACGCCATCGAACTCAGCTAATTTTGATTAGTTAAAAGTAAGATGCACCCCATACTTTACAAATACACTCCTTGCTGACCTTTCAAATGCAAAGCATTTTGTATAACTATGATATTGTGGAAAAGTTCCAAACTATGTCTCTAAACATATCTTAAACTAATTCTAATCTGTCCTTTAAAATGAACTTGAACCAACCTTTTAAAAATTGTTTTCAGCTCAAGTTTCCACTATGAGAACATGTCCATCTTTACAGCCAGTGATTAGAATCAACTTTTTTTTCTGCAAATAACAGCCCATTTCCCTCAAGATCAGGTCAAAGGGCATTCTGATATATTCACATGACTGTGGTCAACCATGTGCTTCTGAATAACTTTTGTGAACACACTGGATTATGTATCTCATTTATGTTTATTGCAACACATTCAAAAGAAATGCATTTCAATCGAGACACTGCTTGAGACTCAAATGAAATTTAAGCTTTCTAATTTTACTCATTGTTTATTGATTACAAAAACTGCCAATGGTAGTGTGGTGTTCTGGGAGTCTCATCCCTAAAACAGTGCTGAATGGTTACCTGCACTTCTCCAGCTGTTCTCCTCTTGGTATGTGATTGGTTTGGTTCCAAGCTGCATCCTTCAGCCAAGTTGCAATCATCAGCTGAAGGTTTTACCAGAACTCAACTTTACTTTATCTGCATCTTTGCAATCGCCCGGCATTACAACAAGAGCTTGATACTAATCATGAGGACACAGAAGAACTTCCCCTTTTTTCAGCTAAAAGTCATCCATAGAAACATAGAAATTAGGTGCAGGAGTAGGCCATTCGGCCCTTCGAGCCTGCACCGCCATTCAATATGATCGTGGCTGATAATCCAACAGTATCCCGTACCTGCCTTCTCTCCATACCCTCTGATCCCCTTAGCCACAAGGGCCACATCTAACTCCCTCTTAAATATAGCCAATGAACTGGCCTCGACTACCCTCTGCGGCAGAGAGTTCCAGAGATTCACCACTGTGTGAAAAAAGTTCTTCTCATCTCGGTTTTAAAGGATTTCCCCCTTATCCTTAAGCTGTGACCCCTTGTCCTGGACTTCCCCAACATCGGGAGCAATCTTCCTGCATCTAGCCTGTCCAACCCCTTAAGAATTTTGTAAGTTTCTATAAGATCCCCTCTCAATCTCCTAAATTCTAGAGAGTATAAACCAAGTCTATCCAGTCTTTCTTCATAAGACAGTCCTGACATCCCAGGAATCAGTCTGTATTCAGTATTCAGTATTCTCCATCCAGAATAAAACCAGGCCCTTTGGCCTTGGAACGTGGCCAGAGGCCTTCATCGAGGCGCCGCAGTCTCGATGCCTTCTAGATCGCCGCGGGGAGGAGCCCGGGTCGGGGCTCAGCCGGGGTGTCGCGGGTCAGACTCCGGGTCGGCGGAGCGGCGGACAGAGCCCGCTGCTGGGGGTCGGCACCACGGAGGCGTGAAGTGGGGCGTCGACAGCGGTGAGGCCTTGGCGGTGATGGTGAAGCGGTGAAGCCTCGCGACGACGGGGCCTCGGCGGTGATGCATGGCAGCGACGGTGGCGATGCCTCGCGAGTAGACCCATGGTCAACGATCGATGACAACGTGGAGGACCACTGTTAGGGGGGAGGGGTAGGACAAAGGAGGACCTGGTGGCCAGCGTGCTTTATAACTTTGCCAGCCCCGTAGTTAGCTGGTATTTGTATACATTGAGTATCCAGCAAAGAATTTCACTGTGCCTAGTCACATGTGACAATAAAATATTCCAACCAAGATGCCTCATTCGAGCTCGTCCCATTTCCTGAACCTGGTCCATATCCCTATAAACCTTTCCTATCCATGTACCTGTCCAAATGTATTTTCAATGGTGTTATAGTGCCTGCCAAAACTACCTCCTCTGGCATCTCAGCCCATAAACCCAACACCTTTTGTTTGGAAAAGTTACCCCTCAGGTTCCTATTAAATCTTTCCCCTCTCACCTTAAATTTATGCCCTTTAGTTCTTGATTTCCCTAAAAAAGACCTTGTGCATTCACCCAATCTATTCCCCTAATGATTGCATACATCTCCATGAAATAACCTCTCAGACTCCTGCACTTCAAGGAATAAAGTATTAGCCAGTCCAACCTCTCCGGACAGTTCAAGCCCATGGGTCCTGGAAAAATCTGCGGAAATCTTCTCTGCACACTTTTCACCTAAATTACACCTTTCCTATGGCAGGATGATCAAAACTGAATACAATATTTTAAGTGCGGCCTCACCTACATCTTGTAGAGCACTACAATTACTCTTTGTGTGAAAAGTTTATCACTAAGATACCCTTTAAATGTTCCTATTCTCACCTTAAACCTATGAACCTTTTTAGACAGCCTACCATGGAAGCAGACTCAGGCTATCTACCTTACTTATGGCCCTCATAATTTATATACCACTATCGTGTAACCTCTCAGGACTCCTTTGCTTTAGGGTGAATAGACCAAGCCTAAATCCCCTGTCCCACTTTCCCAAGTTACTTACTAATTCTCCCAAGTTTTCCCCTTGATTCAAACTCGGGGAATGTCCGTAACGAGTCCGTAGGAGTCCGTAGATATTTTGAAGCGGCTCGTAATGCCAGCCGTAGTTACTCGGGGCATCAGGTAAGTTGGGACGTTTTTTCAGCATGTTGAAAAATGTCCAAGAGTAAAATAAATAGCCCCGAGTGCCTACGGCTGGCATCTCCAAGTTTGAATCAAGGGGAAAACTCGGGAGAATTTGTGAGTAACTCGGGAAAGTGGGACTTATCAAATCTCTCTTTGGAACTCAAGTCCTCCAGTCCCGGCAACATCTTTGTGAATCTTTTCTGCCCCCTCTCTTGCTTAATTCCATCGTTCCTATAGTGTGGCAACCGAAACTGGACACAATACTCCAGGTACGGCCTATACAATGTTTTATGTAACCATAGAATGACAACTCAAGTCTTGTAGTCAATGACTCAGCCAATGAAAGAAAGCATTCCACATGCCTTCTTCAGCATTGTGTTGACAATTTCAAAGAACTATTTACTTTTTTCCCCGGGCATCTCTGTTCAACAACACTCCCAAACACTCTACAATGTACTGCGCATCTCCTACCCTAGTCTATCTTCTCAAAATGCTTCACGTCAGACTTGTCTGAGATTAATTCTACCTGCCATTCCTGGCATATTTTCCCAGTTGACCAATATCATATTGTAACATGAAATGACCTTCTTCACTGTCCATTATATCACCAACTTTGGTATCATCTTCAAACTTACTAATCATGCCAGCTACATTCTCATCAAAATCATTAATACACATGACAAACACTCTCCGTCGTCTCTGGGCATTCCATTCTCTAGGCCCCCACCCCCTCATCTTCACCATGGACGTCCAGTCACTCTACACCTCCATCCCCCACCAGGAAGGACTCAAAGCCCTCCGGTTCTTCCTCAACCGGAGAACCAACCAATCCCCGTCTACAGATACTCTCCTCCGTCTAGCGGAGCTGGTCCTTACCCGTAATAACTTTTTGTTTGACTCCTCCCATTTCCTCCAAATACAAGGCATAGCTATGGGCACATGCATGGGCCCCAGCTATGCTTGCCTCTATGTAGGGTATGTCAAACAATCCTTGTTCAAGATGTACAAGGACCCCATCCCCGACCTCTACCTCCGCCACATCGGCGATTGCATTGGTGCTACCTCCTGCACCCACACACAACTCACTGACATCATCAACTTCACCACTAACCTCCATCCGGCACTCAAATACACCTGGACCATTTCCGACACTTCCCTACCATTTCTTGACCTCACTATCTCCATCGCAGGTGATAGACTTCTGACCGACATCCACTATAAACCCACTGACTCCCATGGCTATCTAGACTACACTTCTTCCCACCCTGCTTCCAGTAAGGACTCCTTCCCCTACTCCCAATTCCTCCGTCCACGCTGCATCTGCTCCCAGGATGAGGTGTTCCACACCAGGGCATCGGAGATAATCTCATTCCTCAGGAAACGGGGGTTCCTCTCCCCTACTATAGATGAGGCTCTCACCAGGATCTCTTCAATGCCCTGCAACACTGCTCTCTCTCTTCATCCCCCCACTTGGAACAAAGGCAGAGTCCCCCTGGTCCTCACCTTCCACCCCACTAGCTGTCACATACAACAAAAAGTCCTCCGTCATTTTCACAACCTCCAACGTGACCCCACCACTCGCCACATCTTCCCATCTCCCCCCCGTCTGCTTTCCACAAAGACCGCTCCCTCCGTAACTCCCTGGTCAATTCTTCCCTTCCCTCCTGCACCACCCCCTCCCCGGGCACTTTCCCTTGCAACCGCAGGAGATGCTACACTTGTCGCTTTACCTCCCTCCTCGATTCCATTCAAGGACCCAAGCAGTCATTCCAGGTGCCACAGAGGTTCACCTGCACCTCCTCCAACCTCATCTATTGCATCCGCTGCTCTAGTCAGCTGATCTACATCGGTGAGACCAAGCGTAGGCTTGCCGATCGTTTCGCTGAACACTTCTGCATTAACCAACCGGATCTCCCTGTGGCTCCGCATTTCAACTCCCCCTCCCATTCTGAATCTGACCTTTCTGTCCTGAGCCTCCTCCATGGCCAGAGTGAGCACCATCGGAAATTGGACGAGCAGCATCTCATATTCCGCTTGCGTAGTCTGCCCTTGCTGTCTCCTCCCGTTCTCAGCTCTCCCACAGCCCTCTGGCTCCTCCTTTTCCTTTATTCTTCCCCCACCCCACCCTACATCAGTTTGAAGAAGGGTTTCAGCCTGAAACATTGCCTATTTCCTTCGCTCCATAGATGCTGCCGCACCCACTGGGTTTCTCCAGCACTTTTGTCTACGTTCGATTTTCCAGCATCTGCAGTTCCTTCTTGAACAAATAACAGAGGACCCAGCACAGATCCCTGCAGCACACCATTGGTCACAGGTTCGGAACTGTAAAGCAACACTTCAATACCACCCTTTGCCTCCCACCGCCAATTTTGTATCCATTGGCTAGCTCACCCTGAATTCCTTGTGTTCTAACCCTCTGGACTAGACTACTATGCGGGATCTTGCCAAAGGCCTTCCTAAAGTATATATAGACGATGTCTACTGCCCTGCCCTCATCTATCCCTTTGGTCACCCCTTCAAAAAACTCATATTCATGAGACATGATTTCAGACAAAGCAAAGGCATGCTGACATCAGTCCTTTCCTTTCTAAATGCAGAATCATTGTTTATTCCACAATATCCGGTAGGTGGTCACGCTAGATTTACACCTTAGATTCTTAGTCAGGGCTCTCCAATGTCCATTAACAGCCAGTGCAGACATCCAGGTAGTGAATACCAAATACTCTGTTTGGTAACATGTCCAACACAAAGAAAAATGGAAATGCCACACTCCGAGGTGAATTATTCGTCATAAGAGCAGAAAATACTGGAAACATTAAGCAGGTTAGGCAACATCTGTGGAGAGAAAAACAGTTGAGCTGTCCCACTTGGGCGACCTAATTGGCGAGTTTAGGAGCGTTTGAAAAAAATGTTATGTTGAAGACCTCCTTCGACCTCCTTCAATCTCCTTCGACCTCCCTTCGACTATGATGAAGACTATCTATGACTACCTTCGACTACCTTCGATTACCTTCGATTACCTACGACTAACATGCCGACCTACTACGACTAAACCTACGAGTAGAAAAAGTATACATTTTTTCCATGGCGACCATTTTTTACTTGCGGGCATTTTTCAACATGTAGAAAAATACGCCGCGACCTAGCTGAGGCCTCGAGTACACGGGGACTACTCTCGAGAATGAAGGAGAGTTACAAAGACCTCCTAGGACCTCGTGTCGACAATGCTGCAAGTATGAGTTGAGGGCAAACTCGCCAGAACTCGCATATTAGGTCGCCCAAGTGGGACAGCCCCTTAAATATTTCTGAGTATTTCTAGCATTTTGTTTTGATTTCAAATTTCCAACATCTCTAGTTTTTGAAACTCATTCCTCATGTATTTTCCCAAATACAAAATAGATGCATCAGAATCACGTCTATATGCGTTTCTTTCTCACCTGCAAGCCGTGTAACAGATAATTTTTCAACTTTGTGCCCAATGGAAATAGAAAGTAATAAAATTGACACAAGGCATGAGCAGTCACCATTGTTGCTAGGTGATTGGGTGGGAGGTTGATACCCGATGGTCAAGGTCATAAGGACATGGAGTAGAATTAGGCCATTCGGCCCATCAAATCCACTCTGCCATTCAATCATGACAGATCTACCTCTCCCTCCTAACCCTATTCTCCTGACTTCTCCCCAAAATCTCTGACACCTGTACTAATCAAGAACCTATCTATCTCTGTCTTAAAAATATCCATTGATAGTGAGGAATATACTCACTCACACAACATACTTACCAGCTTACCACTTAACCCAAAACATATTCTCTCAAACTGTAAGAAATATTGAAAATATTTCACACTTAAAAATGTTATTACGGTTTTAGGAAAGTGACACACATTCAATGACTTTGTTCAATAACTATGAGCCACATTGTGTAGTGTAATGTATTTAATATGTAGATGGTAATAAACTGAAATTACATTTAATGTTTTCATCATCCCATCTGTTTCTTTAATTAACCATAACGTATTCTAGTTCTGTTCAATTAAATAGGTATTTAATAAGACCTTGCTTTTGTTGGACACAGGAATGGAGCATACCATTGGTCTATTGGTACACTGCTGCCAGATGTTGGTCCACTCTGAAAGACCATGGGAACAAGCCTTCACACTGAGCCATCACATTCCAGCAAGGACAGCCCTAGGGATCTCTTCCACGTGCCAAGTGAGGTCAAAATAAACGACTTAATATCTATCCAGACGTATTCTCCCATTCACTAATCACAGATCTTGCCATTAGCTCCAGCAACAACAGTAAAATCCTTATTCATGCTAACAATCCCACTTGCTCATGAAACAGTTAATCTCAGTAACATTTTCCAGCCATACAGCCTTCCAAATTTCGCTACGTTTCTGGCCGGGACCCTTCTTCAGACTGATTGTGGAGAGGAGGAGGGTGGGGGGTTGGCAGTGGAGAAAGCTGCAAGAGACGTTGGCAGGACAATGCCTGGCAAGTGATAGGGGAATGTGTTGGAAGGAACTACAGATGCTGGTTTACACTGAACATAGACGCATAAAGCTGGAGTAACTCAGCGGGTCAGACAGCATCTCTGAAGAAGGGTTTCGACCTGAAACGTCACCTATTCCTTTCCTCCAGAGATGCTGTCTGACCCGTTGAGTTGTTGTTACTGCTCCAGATATGCTGTTACTTCAGCTTTTTGTGTCTTTATTAAATGATAGGTGAATACAGGTTAGGGGTGAGGGGGAGGTTGATTGGCAGATGTTTGGACAAAGGCTGGAGATGAAAAGACAAATGGCTTGAGGTAAGGATAGAAGAGATGAGCATTGTGAAGCCTGGGGAAGAAATGTACCTGAAAGGGGACCTTGCTATTGTTGGTGGAAGGAAAGAAAAGGAAACAAATAACAATAGACTAGGCGACCATTTCGCTAAACACTTCTCCTCGGTCCACCAAGACCTGCTGCATCTCCCTGTCGCTAACCATTTTACCTCCCCTTCCTATTCTGACCTTGGCCTCCTCTATTACACAAACTGGAGGAAAAACACCTCATGTTCCGCTTACGTAGTTTACAGCCTAACAATATGAACATTGAATTCTCTACTTTAGTTTACTAACCTACAAAGAAATCTCCCCCTCCTCTATTTTCCTCCTCTCTTCCCTGTGCCCCATTTAGACTCACACCCACTTCTCCCCTTCCCCCTCTCCTTCCACCTATATTCCTTCCTCAATACTTCACAATGCCTCACAATACTCACCCGTTCTATCCTTATTTCCCACAGTCTTTTAATCTCTGGCCTTTATTCAAACCTCTGCAAATCAACCCCCCCCCCCTCCTCGCCTGTATCCACCTATCACTTGCCAAACCTTGTCCTGTCCCCTCTTTGTGCTCCGCCCCCCCCACCCACCCCCCCCCCCACCCCCCCCCCCCCCCACCACCACAATCAGGCTGTAGAGGGGTCCCAACCCAAAACGTCACATATCCATATTCTACAGCTATGCTGCCTGTTCTCGTGAGTTGCTCAAACACTTTGTGTCTTCAGCAACTGCAGTTCCTTGTGTCTCCAGCCCTCCAAAGTTTTGTCACTCTTAATTACTCACTACTCCAATATTGGCAAGTGTTCGTTTGAGGACCAAAGAGATGAATTTTCTTTGTAAATCTCTCTCTTTAATCTTCTCCATTTCAAAAATATTTCGATAATTATCAAATGTTGTTTCTTGATAATCTGTGAAGCATTGCATTCAAGAGTGGGATATCAATGCATGTTATGTATTTGCAAGTCAAATGGTGCAAGGGGGAGGGATTCAAATGTTTAGGGCATTGGAACCAGTTCTGGGGGAGGTGGACCAGTACAAACAGGACGGTCTGCACCTGGGCTGGAATGGGACCAATGTCCTTGGGGGAGTGTTTGCTAGTGCTGTTCGGGAGGATTTAAACTAACGTGGCAGGGGGATGGGTACAAGAGCAGAGGGGCAGGGGGGTGTAAAATGAGGGTAGAAGCAATAGGTAGCAAGGTGAAAAGTAAAAGTGGCAGGCAGACAAAACCAGTGCAAAAATCAAAAAGGGCCATTTTTCAACATAATTGTATAAGGGGTAAGAACGTTGTAAAAACAAGCCTGAAAGCTTTGTGTCTCAATGCAAGGAATATTTGTAATAAGGTGGATGAGTTGAACGTGCAGATAGCCATTAATGATTATGATATAGTTGGGATCACAGAGACATGGCTCCAGGGTGACCAAGGCTGGGAGCTGAACATCCAGGGATATTCAATATTCAGGAGCGATAGAGAGAAAGGAAAAGGAGGTGGGGTAGCGTTGCTGGTTAGAGAGGAGATTAACGCAATGGAAAGGAAGGACATTAGTTTGGAGGATGTGGAATCGGTATGGGTAGAGCTGTGAAACACTAAGGGGCAGAAAACGCTGGTGGGTGTTGTGTACAGGCCACCTAACAGCAGTACTGAAGTTGGAGATGGTATCAAACAGGAAATTAGAAATGCTTGCGACAAAGGCAAAGCAATTATAATAGGTGACTTCAATCTACATATAGATTGGGTGAATCAAATTGGCAGGGGTGCTGAGGAAGAGGATTTCTTGGAATGTATGCGGGATAGTTATCTAAATCAACATGTAGAGGAACCAACGAGAGAGCAGGCTATTTTAGACTGGGTATTGAGTAATGTGGAAGGGTTAGTTAGCAGTCTTGTTGTACGTGCCCCCTTGGGCAAGAGTGACCATAATATGGTTGAGTTCTTCATTAGGATGGAGAGTGACATTGTTAATTCAGAAACAATGGTTCTGAACTTAAAGAAAGGTAACTTTGAGGGTATGAGACGTGAATTGGCCAAGATTGACTGGCAATTAATTCTAAAAGGGTTGACGGTGGATATGCAATGGAAGACATTTAAAGACTGCATGGATGAACTACAAATCTTTCATCCCAGTTTGGCAAAAGAATAAATCAGGGAAGGTAGTGCATCCATGGATAACA
Organism: Leucoraja erinaceus; assembly: GCF_028641065.1. Lineage (NCBI taxonomy): Eukaryota > Metazoa > Chordata > Chondrichthyes > Rajiformes > Rajidae > Leucoraja > Leucoraja erinaceus. The sequence continues at coordinate 35,973,545 of NC_073388.1, forward strand.
AGGGAAATCAGGGATAGTATCAAAGCGAAGGATGATGCGTACAAATTAGACAGAAAAAGCAGCATACCAGAGGACTGGGAGAAATTCAGAGACCAGCAGAGGAGGACAAAGGGCTTAATAAGGAAAGGAAAAATAGATTATGAAAGAAAACTGGCAGGGAACATAAAAACTGACTGCAAAAGTTTTTATAGATATGTGAAAAGAAAGAGATTAGATAAAACAAATGTAGGTCCCTTGCAGTCAGAAACAGGTGAGTTGATCATGGGGAACAAGGATATGGTGAACCAATTGAATAACTACTTTGGTTCCGTCTTCATTAAGGAAGCCATAAATAATCTGCCGGAAATAGCAGGGGACCGCGGGTCAAAGGAGTTGGAGGAATTGAGTGAAATCCAGGTTAGTCGGGAAGTGGTGTTGGGTAAATTGAATGGATTAAAGGCCGATAAATCCCCAGGGCCAGATAGGCTGCATCCCAGAGTACTTAAGGAAGTAGCTCCTGAAATAGTGGATGCATTAGTAATAATCTTTCAAAACTCTTTAGATTCTGGAGTGAGGATTGGCGGGTAGCAAACGTAACCCCACTTTTTAAGAAGGGAGGGGGAGAGAAAACGGGGAATTACAGACCAGTTAGTCTAACATCGGTAGTGGGGAAACTGCTAGAGTCAGTTATTAAAGATGGGATAGCAGCACATTTGGAAAGTGGTGAAATCATTGGACAAAGTCAGCATGGATTTACGAAAGGTAAATCATGTCTGACAAATCTTATAGAATTTTTAGAGGATGTAACTAGTAGCGTGGATAGGGGAGAACCAGTGGATGTGGTGTATCTAGACTTCCAGAAGGCTTTCGACAAGGTCCCACATAATAGATTATTATACAAACTTAAAGCACACGGCATTGGGGGTTCAGTATTGATGTGGATAGAGAACTGGCTGGCAAACAGGAAGCAAAGAGTAGGAGTAAACGGGTCCTTTTCACAATGGCAGGCAGTGACTAGTGGGGTACCGCAAAGCTCAGTGCTGGGACCCCAGCTATTGAGCTTTGCGGTACCCCACTGGATGAGGGAATTGGAGGCAATATCTCCAAGTTTGCGGATGACACTAAGCTGGGGGGCAGTGTTAGCTGTGAGGAGGATGCTAGGAGACTGCAAGGTGACTTGGATAGGCTGGGTGAGTGGGCAAATGTTTGGCAGATGCAGTATAATGTGGATAAATGTGAGGTTATCCATTTTGGTGGCAAAAACAGGAAAGCAGACTATTATCTAAATGGTGGCCGATTAGGAAAAGGGGAGATGCAGCGAGACCTGGGTGTCATGGTACATCAGTCATTGAAAGTAGGCATGCAGGTGCAGCAGGCAGTGAAGAAAGCAAATGGTATGTTAGCTTTCATAGCAAAAGGATTTGAGTATAGGAGCAGGGAGGTTCTACTGCAGTTTTACAGGGTCTTGGTGAGACCACACCTGGAGTATTGCATACAGTTTTGGTCTCCAAATCTGAGGAAGGACATTATTGCCATAGAGGGGGTGCAGAGACGGTTCACCAGACTGATTCCTGGGATGTCAGGACTGTCTTATGAAGAAAGATTGGATAGACTTGGTTTATACTCTCTAGAATTTAGGAGATTGAGAGGGGATCTCATAGAAACTTACAAAATTCTTAAGGGGTTGGACAGGCTAGATGCAGGAAGATTGTTCCCGATGTTGGGGAAGTCCAGGACAAGGGGTCACAGCTTAAGAATAAGGGGGAATTCCTTTAAAACCGAAATGAGAAAAACGTTTTTCACACAGAGAGTGGTGAATCTCTGGAACTCTCTGCCACAGAGGATAGTTGAGGCCAGTTCATTGGCTATATTTAAGAGGGAGTTAGATGTGGCCCTTGTGGCTAAGGGGATCAGAGGGTATGGAGAGAAGGCAGGTACAGGATACTGAGTTGGATGATCAGCCATGATCATATTGAATGGCGGTGCAGGCTCAAAGGGCCGAATGGCCTACTCCTGCACCTAACTTCTATGTTTCTAAGTGAAGGGACAGACTGGTTCAAATGAGATGGCTCTATATTTGAACAACTACTTGGAGCATAGACCAGAAAGCAGAATTATACTCCACTACAAGCCATAGTTGCGGCTAGCTTCATGGAGGAGAGAACAGAGGTGTGGCTTTGAGGAAAGGAGCTAACCAAAGGAAATGCATGGTCAGGTTTGTGTGTCAACATCCTGTGATGAGTCGCGTGTTAGTTTGACATAGCTGCAGAGTGATTGAAATGGGTGATAGGAATGGAGCAAGAGAAACATTTACATAAAACAATTGAAGGTAGACAAAAATACTGGAGAAACACAGCGGGTGAGGCAGCATCTATGGAGCGAAGGAAATAGGCGATGTTTCGCGTCAAGACCCTTCTTATACATAAAACAATGAACTATTTTATGAGCAAGAAGCATGTGGTCTTTTTAAACCATGTTCCGTGTGCTATGGGAGGGGCATTGAACTACAAGTACTAACTAAAAATGAAGATTGTGTGCTACTAATCACCAGCTACATGGCTAATTCCAGTCAACTTGAACTTTGAAACAAACACCAACTTTCTGCAAAACAATTCAAAGCCTGTAAATAGCGTACAAAGATCAGACAATAGAGACGATATAGGCTTTGGCTTACTTTGAACAAGCATACGTTTAAATGATGTTATGCTTGTGGTTTCAGATCTCTAAGGTCACATCTCTGCTACCGAAATAGATTGTGGGTGACTGTGTGAAGAGCATCATGGAAACACAGGGGCTTCAAAACCCAACATTGGTTTTGTAGCGGCCCACCGTTGCTTTACTGAGATGTTTATGCTGTGGATGAACAAACAGAGCACAAATCAGTTTGTATTTGCATTGGAAAATATTTAGGCCTGGTTGAATCCTCCGGGAAAATCCAGGTTACACTTGACCTGAATGAAGGGTGTCAACCTAAACATGATGTAATGGTGAAACATAAGCTTCTCCATCCAGTTGAGCTACTATGGGAGCTAAAATATGCAGTTCCTCCAGGCTATGATGGATCAGATGGTAAGGCAGGAGGGAAAGCCTTTGTCAACATGTTCTGCAGCTCACGAAATGACATTTATTGGGGACAGGAATGTCAAACCCCTCAGGAATGAATTCACCTAAACAGATCAATATACAGTACTTATACTAATGGCAAATAGATTTAAAAAAAGGAGAGGGATTAATCTGTACACATAAAAATGTTTCAGATATTCCTGACAGTTATTGTGTCACTTGGTATTCCTTCAGGGTGATGACCAGACAGATCCATGGGCATTTACTATTCACAAACTATGAATGTCAATTTAAGAAGTGCAGCTGCCTTCAATTGAAGATTTCTTTTCTGCCCCATTTTTGTTGTTAATTAAAATCTGTTTAATTTCTAAATGGTCCTCGTTCTGATGAAAGGTTTTTGACCTGAAATGCTAACTCTCTCCCTTACCACAAGTGCTGCCTATTTGCTAGCATTTCCAGCATTCATGGCTTTTATTTCGGACTTCTAGTATCTGCTAGGAGTTTTGTTTTTAATTCATCTTGTTTTTAATTGTCATAATTCCAACATTACAACTGCGACAATCCTTCAAAAGTAATTAGACAGATAGGAGGTGAAATGCAAGCAATTCCTTGTTCCTGCGTAAGATACTACCTCGTACAATGATACTGGGGGGGAAAATCAAACCGCTCGAAGAACAGCAGATTGGGCAACAGCTGTGGAGACAGAGGGATAGTTGATGACTTGTGTCACCAACCCTGCATCAGGATTGAGAATTTAGAGGGAAGATAGTCAGCATAATCAGGTAAGGAGAGGGGTAAGGCATGCAAGTCATAGACCCAGGTGAGGATGGGCAGCTGAAGCCAGGTAGAGAGGGGGAAGGCTGAGACGGAGTAAGAGACTGGAAGATGCTGTGGAGACGCCAAGGCTGCAGATTCTGGAATCAGATAAGTAGGGAAGGTGATAAATGAAACCATATAAGGGAGAGACAAGGGGCAGGTGCATTGTGTGAAAAGAGATCCAATGGATTAGATGTGCGAATGATGGGTAGATGGAACCATGGAGGGAGCAACAACAGGGTGATAAGGAGCATAGGGTTTGGGGAAGAAAGGGGAGGAGCGAGTAAATCAGAAAAGAAGGGAATGGTCACGTGGGATGCGGATCACCTAAAACTGGAAAATTCAACGTTCATGCCTTTGTGCTGTAAACTGCCGCGGCAGAATATGAGGTGGTGTTTTCTAGTTTACATTTGGACGCCCTGACAATGGAAAAGGTCAAGTGAAGTTAGGTCAGTGTGAGAATGGGAAAGGATATTGAAATAGCTTGCAACTAGGTGAAACGGAAGCTGGAATAATTTTATTTCACAGCAAGCAAACTTACAGCACAACAGTAACAATCATTCCCCTGACTAAGGTATAAATTAACAACCTTGCCCACTTTCTCCACATCAGGGAAATCACTCTGATTCCTAATTATCATCCCTCAAAGACCCACAACATCCTGGTCATGCACTGATCTCACTGCTAGTTATCAGGAAGAAGGTACAGGAGCCTGAGAACTGTGACCTCCAGGTTCAAGAACAGCTTATTTCCATCGACCACACTGCATAACCCTAATCACAACAGCATTATTCCCAGCAACGATCTATTATGGACTTTGTTTTGGTTGCACTATGTACATCAGTTTGCATTATAGTTTGGTAACCTTGCATTACTGAAATGTATTGTTAGTTATATATGTATTTGTTGAGTTATTTCAATAATCGGCTTAAGCTGCAGTAAGTAGACAATAGACAATAAACAATAGGTGCCGGAGTAGGCCATTTGGCCCTTCGAGCCAGCACCGCCATTCAATGGGATCATGGCTGATCATCCCCAATCAGTACCCCGTTCCTGCCTTCTCCCCATATCCCATGACACTGCTATTTTTAAGAGCCCTATCTAGCTCTCTCTTGAAAACATCCAGAGAACCTGCCTCCACCACCCTCTGGAGGCAGAGTATTCCACAGACTCACCACTCTCTGTGAGAAAAAGTGTTTCCTCGTCTCTGTTCTAAATGGCTTACTCCTTATTCTTAAACTGTGGCCCCTGGTTCTGGACTCCCCCAACATCTCATAGCATCCTCCTCACAGTTCACACTGCCACCCAGCTTTGTGTCATCTGCAAATTTGCTAATGTTACTTTGAATCCTTTCACCAAATCATTGATGTATATTGTAAATAGCTGCAGTACCAGCACCAAGCCTTGCGGTACCCCACTAGTCACTGCCTGCCATTCTGAAAGGGACCCGTTAATCCCAACTCTTTGTTTCCTGTCTGCCAACTACTTCTCTATCCATGTCAGCACTCTACCCCCAATACCATGTGCCCTAATTTTGCACACTAATCTCCTATGTGGGACCTTATCAAATGCTTTCTGAAAGTTCAGGTACACTTCATCCACTGGCTCTCCCTTGTCCATTATCCTAGTTACATCTTCAAATAATTCCAGAAGATTAGTCAAGCATGATTTTCCCTTCGTAAATGATTTCCCCTTCGTAAATCCATGCTGACTTGGACCGATCCTGTTACTGCTATCCAAATGTGCGGCTATCTCATCTTTTATAATTGACCAGCATCTTTCCCACCACCGATGTCAGGCTAACTGGTCTATAGTTCCCCGTTTTCTCTCTCTCGCCTTTCTTAAAAAGTGGGATAACATTAGCTAACCTCCAATCCACAGGAACTGATCCTGAGTCTATAGAACATTGGAAAATTATCACCAATGCATCCACGATTTCTAGAGCCACTTCCTTAAGTATCCTGGGATGCAGACCATCAGGCCCTGGGGATTTATCTTCCTTCAGTCCCATCAGTCTATCCAACACCATTTCCTGCCTAATGTGGATTTCCTTCAGTTCCTCTGTCACCCCAGATCCTCTGGCCACTACTATATCAGGAAGATTGTTTGTGTCCTCCTTTGTGAAGATGGATCCAAAATACCTGTTCAACTCATCTGCCATTTCCTTGTTCCCCATAATAAATTCACCTTATTCGGTCTTCAAGGGTCCAACTTTGGACTTAACTAATTTTTTCCTCTTCACATACCCAACAAAGCTTTTACTACCCTGCTTTATATTCTTGGCTAGCTTACCTTCGTACCTCATCTTTTCTCCCCGTATTGTCTTTTTGGTTATCTTCTGTTGTTCTTTAAACATTACCCAATCCTCTTGCTTCCCGCTCATCTTTGCTACATTGTACTTCTTCGCTTTAATTTTTATACTGTCCCTGACGTCCCTTGTCAGCCATGGTCGTCCCTTTCTCCCCTTGGAATCTTTCTTCCTCCTAGGAATGAACTGATCCTGCACCTTTTGTATTATTCCTAGAAACACCTGCCATTTTTGTTCCACTGTCATCCCTGCTAGTGTATCTATCCAGTCAACTTTGGCCAGCTCCTCCCTCATGGCCCCATAGTCCACTTTATTCAACTGCAACACTGACACCTCTGATCTACTCTTCTCCCTCTCCAATTGTAGATTAAACCTGACCATGTTATGGTCACTGCCTCCTAGTGGCTCATTAACCTCAAGGTCCTTTATCAAATCTGGTTCATTACATAACACTAAATCCAGAATTACCTTCTCCCTGGTAGGCTCCAATACAAGCTGTTCAAATAATCCATCATGAAGGCACTCTACAGTCCCTTTCTTGGGGTCCAGTACCAACCTGAATTACATTGCTCTGTTCCTGGTGCATAAGACAATTAAATACTGCTGACTCCTTCACTCTTCAAATATCGGAGCTTGGTCAAAGCTTGGAACTTACACCTAGCAAAGGACTTCATAGCTTTGCTCAATACAGAAACAAAGTACCTGCCTGTCTCTGGTGTATGCTTTGATTTACCCTTATGCCAGAAGGGAGCATGGATTTGCCATTGTTGTGTGTATCAGGTAGGTATCAATTGTCAAATCACACAAAAAGTTTGATCATTTACAATGTTTGCAAAACAACATCAGAATTAAGCTCCGATCCATGAATACTGCCTGGAAATTTGATTACGTGTATTCACGCTTTTTGTATTTTAGATTTCATTTCAATGTTAAAGGAAAGTGGCATATACGTGCAGGCTGCACAATATCGGAAATTTTTCCTCCAGAGTACTCCTGTATGCACAGAGAAACCCATATATATGCAACACTTCAACAATATGCAATGAATTCCTTGTCATCACATCCTGAATTATATCTCACATACATGGCCCAAGGCTAACACAGATCTCTACTGTAGAAGATCAGTTCAGTCGTACAAAGAGGAATCAAAACAAGCAGATCCAGGGTTTTACAGACGCAGATCGCCACAAAAATGTGGAGTAACTCAGCGGCACAGGCAGCATCTCGGGAGAGAAGGAATGGGTGACGTTTCAGGTCAAAACCCTTCTTCAGACCCCTTCTTCAGGTGCAGTACTGGGAACCCACCACACATAGATCCTAGATCCCAGTTAGGAACCTTATAGCTCATCATTAGGTTGGCGGCGCGACTCACCCGTTGCAGCGGCCCCTACAGCCTGTCTGTCTTTTTTTTATTTTTTGTCTAGTTAAATGTAGTGCTTGGTGTTTTTTAATAGTATTTTTAAATGTGTAAATGTGGGGGGCGGGGGGGGGGAGGGGGAAACTATTTAAATCTCTTCCCTGTCCGGGAGACCCGACTTTTTCCCTGTCGGTTCTCGGCTGTCGTTGGGGCCTAGCACCGTGGAGCAGCCTCCAACCTGAACGACCCGGGGGCTCCAGTCCCGGAGACTGCGGAGCTGCGGATCTGCGGACTCACCATCGTCGGGGGTGGCCGGCCTCGGAGCGTGGGGGAGCGGCGGTGACTCGCTGCTGCGACTCGACTCCTGGGGCTCGGAGGCTCCAGCAACGCAGCCGCAGGTCCGGTGGACTGGGACATCGGGAGCTCGCGGGTCTGGGAGGAGAGAGAGAGACCGCTTCCCGGAGCTCCCGCAACGCGACTTCTCCAGCCGGTGTCACGGGGTTGGAACAACCCGGACCGGGACAGTACATCACCCGGCACGGCTTCATGGCTGTGGGACTCACCATCGCCCGTGGGGGTTCCAACCTTGGACTTTCAGACCGGGAGCGGGGCCGTAAATCGCCCCGCGCGGCCTAAAATGGCCGTGGGACTCATCATCGCCCGCCTGGGGCTTGGACATCGGGAGAGACACGGAGAACAGGGGAGAGAAAAGACTTGCCTTCCATCACAGTGGCTTCACTGTGATGGATGTTTGTGTGAATTTAATTATGTGTATGTCTGTAAGACAGTGTCTTTGTTTGTATGGCTGTGGAAACAACATTTCGTTTGAGTCTCACTGGGGCTCAAATGATAATAAATTTGTATTGTATTGTATTGTATCATACAGAACCCCACTGCCAATCCCAACACTGAGCACCCCCAACCACGATGTCCACTAACTCCAAACCCCTTGTACTTTCCCCTGCAAATGGTAACAGTGCTGAGGAGGACGATTTCCTGGAATGTATACGGGATGAGTTTTTAAACCAATATGCAGGCTATCCTAGACTGGGTTTGTGTAATGAGGAAGGATTAGCTAGCGATCTTGTTGTGCAAGGCCCCTTGGGCAACAGTGACCATAATATGGTGAAATTCTGCATGATGGAGAGTGACTCAGTTAATTCAGAGACTTGGGTCCTAACTTGAATAAAGGAGACTTTGAAGGTATGAGACGGAATTTGGCTAGGATAGACTGGCAAGTTGTACTTAAAGCAGGGCTGCTAACTTTGGGCGAGAGTTGGGAGTGAGGAATTGCTACAGACCAGGCCCGAAGGAGCGTAGCGACCGAGCGAGGGCAAACACTCGCCAGCCCCGGCTCCCCAACCGCATCTGTCTCTGCCGGCGCTTCTGCTTCTATCCCTTCCTCAGCCCCGGCTCTCCAACACCCGCGGTCCATGCAGTTGATATGAGTTTTGACATTTTCGTTGATCACAGAATTTCTCATGACAGAGCGTGAGAAATTTGTGATCAGCGTGAGAATTTGGCGAAATGCGTGATTCTCACGCTCAATGCATGAGAGTTGGCAGCCCTGCTTAAAGGATTGACAGTGGAGATGCAATGGCAAAGATTTAAAGACTGCATGGATGAGCTCCAGAAATTGTTCATCCCTGTCTGGTGAAAAAATAAAACGGGGAAGGCGGCTCAACTGTGGCTGACGAGGGAAGTCCAGGAAAGTGTTAATTCCAAGGAAGAGGCATATTGGCCAGAAGAAGCGGCAAAGCAGAGCACTGGGAGAAATTTAGAATTGAACAGAGGAGGACAAAGGGATTAGTTAAAAGGGGGGAAAAGAACATGAAGGAAAGCTTGCGGGGAATGTAAAAACTGACTAAAAATGACTTTAGGTATGCAAAAAGGAAAAGATTTGTGAAAATGAATGTTGGTTCTTACAGTCAGACATGTGAATTTATAATAAGGAACAAGTAAATGGCAGAATAGTTAAACGAGTACTTTGTTAGCTGCAAAGAGGATGCTATGAGGCTGCAGGGTGACTTGGAAAGATTGGGTGAGTGGGCAGAAGCATGGCAGATGCAGTATAATGTGGATAAATGTGAGGTTATCCACTTTGGTGGCAACTAATGAAGACACAAACAATCTCCCGGAAAGAATAGGGGACCAAGGATCTAGTGAGAGGGAGGAACTGAAGAGAATCCACATTAATCAAAAAATGGTGTTAGGTGAACTGTTGGGACTGAAGGCAGATAAATCCCCAGGGTCTAATGGGCTGCATCCCAGAGTACTGAAGGAGGTGGCCATGCATTGTGATCATGGCTGATCATCCACAATCAGTAACCCGTGCCTGCCTTCTCCCCATATCCCTTGATTCCGCTCGCCCCTAGAACTCTATCAAACTCTCTTTTAAATTCATCCAGTGAATTGGCCTCTACTGCCTTCTGTGGGATGTGGATGCATCGGTGATCATTTTTCAATGTTATCTTGACTCCGGATCAGTTCCTGTGGACTGGTGGGTAGCCAATGTAACTCCACTTTTAAAGATAGGAGGGAAAGAGAAAATGGGGAATTATAGACCAGTTAGCCTTACATCGGTAGTGGGGAAGATGCTGGAGTCGATTATTCAAGATGTTATAGCAGCGCATTTGGAAAGCAGTGATGGGATCGATCAGTCAGCATAAATTTATGAAAGGGAAATCATACTTGACTAATCTTTTGGAATTTTTTGAGGGTGTAACAAGTACAATGAATAAGGGAAGGCCAGTGGGGATGTAGTGTATCTGGACTTTCAAAAAGCCTTTGACAAGGTCCCACACAAGGGATTAGTGTGCAAAATTAGAGCACATGGTATTGGGGTAGGGTATCGACATGGATAGAGCACTGGTTAGCAGACAGGAAGGAAAGAGTAGGAATTAACGGGTCCCTTTCAGATTGGCAGGCAGTGACTAGTGGGGTGCGGCAAGGCTCTGTGTTGGGACCCTAGTTGATCACAATATATATTAACGATTTAGACGAGGGAATTAAATGTAACACCTCTAAGTTTGTGGATGACACAAAGCTGGGTGGCAGTGTTAGCTGCAAAGAGGATGCTATGAGGCTGCAGGGTGACTTGGAAAGATTGGGTGAGTGGGCAGAAGCACGGCAGATGCAGTATAATGTGGATAAATGTGAGGTTATCCACTTTGGTGGCAAGAACAAGAAGGCAGATTATTATCTGAATGGTGTCAGATTAGGAGAAGTGGGGAGATGCAAAGAGACCTGGGTGTGCTTGTACATCAGTCATGAAAGTAAAGCAGGCTGCTGAGAAAGCTAATGGCGTTAGAAACATAGGTGCAGGAGGAGGCCATTTGGCCCCTCAAGCCAGCCGTCTACCCAATACTATTTCTCGCCTAATGCAAATATCTTTCTGTTCCTCTGTCTCCCTAGATCTTCTGTCCTCTAGTACATCTGGGAGATTTTTTGTGTCTTCCTTAGTGAAGACACAAAGGACTTCAATAGCTCCTCTCTCATGCCTCCATAGTCCCCTTTGTTCAACTGCAACACTGACACTTCTGATTTAACCTTCTCCCTCTCAAATTGCAGATTACCACTTACCCTATAATGGTCACTACCTCCTTGTGGTTCCTTTACCTTGAGTTACCTTATTAAATCTGGTTAGACAACACTAGATCCAGAATATCCTTCTCTCTGGTTTGCTCCAGTACAAGCTGCTCTGAGAATCCATTTCGGAGGCACTCCACAAACTCTCTTTCTTGGGGTCAAGAACCAACCTGATTTTCCCAGTCTATCTGCATATTGAAATCGCCCATAACCACAGTGGCATTGCCTTTGTTACATGCCAATATTAACTCTTGCTGCAACTTGCACCCTATATCCAGGCTACTGTTTGGGGTCCTGTAGATAACTCCCATTAGTGTCTTCTTACCTTTACAATTCCTCATTTCTATCCACAGTGACTCTACATCGTCAGCCCCAATGTCACCCCTCGTTGGGGACTGAATTTCACCCCTCACCAACGAAGCGACCCCACCTCCTCTGCACAACTGCCTGTCCTTTCTATAGGACGTATAACCCTGAATATTCAGTTCTCAGTCCTGATTCTCCTGCAGCCATGTCTCTGTATCGCCTTCATTGCGAGAAGATTTGAGTTTAGGAGCAAGGAGGTCCTACTGCAGTTGTACAGGGCCCTGGTGAGACCACACCTGGAGTATAATGTGCAATTTTGATCTCCTAATTTGAGAAAAGACATTATTGCTATTGAGGGAGTGCAGCGTCGGTTCACCAGGTTAATTCCCAGGATAGCCGGACTGACATACAGTATGATGTAAGAAATTGGGCTTGTATTCACTGAAATTCAGAAGGATGAGAGGGGATCTTATAGAAACATATATCATTCTTAGAGGATTGGACAGGGTAGATGTTCTCGATGTTGGGGGAGTCCAGAACCAGGGGTCACAGTTTAAGAATAAGGGGTAGGCCATTTAGGACTGACATGAGGAAAAACGTCTTCACCCAGAGAGTTGTGAATCTGTGGAATTCTCTGCCGCAGAAGGCAGTGCAGGTCAATCCACTGGATGTTTTCAAGAGAGAGTTAGATCTAGCTCTTAGGGCTAAAGGAATCAGGGGATAGGGGGAGAAAGTGGGAACGAGATACTGATATCAGATGATCAGCCATGGTCTCAGAGGGCCAAATGGTCGACTCCTGCACCAATTTTCTATGTGTCTATATTCAGTTCCTAGTCCCTATACTATCCTATTCCTCCTCCCTTGCCTCCATCCAGTGACCCCAATAGTCCTTCTAGGTGAGGCAGAGGTTCACGAGCACCTCCTCTACTGCATCCGGTGTTCCCGATGAGACATCCTGTATGAGACGAAGCATAGACTTGCCGACCGTTTTGCCTAACATTTACACTCAGTCTACAAGGCCTAATGGATCTCCTGATTAATAACTATTTTCACTCCCCTTCCCATTCTTAAACTGGTCTTTCTGTCCTCGGTCTCCTCCATTGCCAGAATGCAAACTGGAGGTACAGCACCTCATATTCTGCTTAGGTAGCTTACACCTCAACAGTACGAACATTAAATTCTCCAATTTTAGGGTGACCTCTAACAATCCCCTACAATGGGGTAGATAGTAGTTTAGCTCTGAAACTGGGACTCAGAAGCATTTTAAACGAGGAAATAGAAATAGACTAAGGGGTTGATAAAGGGAACTCCATTGCATGGGGCTTTGGGAGCTGAAGCAGTCTCCTGTGGTAGAGTTTTTGAATTCAGATTTGAACGTTGAGTGGCTGTAGAACACAAAGAATAGTGGATGATACAAGGAGACACAGGGAAGAAGTTTTTTTTTTAAATATTGCTCAACTGAGAACATGGGCAATTTAGCAAATATAAAGATTACTGATCAAAGTTAAGACATGGGCAACAGAATTTTGCATACTCTCATGTTTAACGACCCATTCAAAAAGCTGTAAATAGAAATGAGTCTGACTATTAGATTCATTTATTTTGTTTCAAAATATTCTCCTCACAACTTCATACAGAGCACTGCACTCAGCACTGGTGAAG